>NC_143197.1:1226630-1531413 GCF_051530095.1 Phoenix dactylifera
GAAAAGCCCAAAAATGTCATAACCAAGTGATTGTTTAACCAATGATGAATTTTATGCCACAGAATGGATCGAGGAGCTGAGGACATTTCCATGGTTGAAGCATTTGTAACATCACTTGGGTTTTTCACCTTGGACATTGTCATATTTATTCGTCATGTTTTATTTTTTCTGTCATTTAGTACTACAATGCTAGATTTCTTTCTCATTTCCTGATAGCGCATTCATTTTGGACTACAATAATCTTTTGCTGTACTAAGAACTGAAATTATGCTCACTCTACTCCATGGGTCTTATTTAATGATGTTATTGTACATGAAAATCTTATAATCATCAAGTCTCCCTGACTTGGGTCATTTTCAGTCTGAGTAGTTTGTCCTAGACCAGTTTGCAAATTGGTTTACTCCAAGTCTTTCCTGCAGGGAAATATTTATTCCATTATAAAATATGTGGACTTGGACCAGAATTGACAAAACAAGTCAGGTTCATATCATGGTCAGGCAATTTCTGATTAGGTCTAGATTGACTTAATATTATATACTTTCCAGCCTAATGTTGTACCAACTTTTATAGTTTCTGGGTGATGTTTTGATTTTTAAACCTGATTTGCAGAAGTCTGTTGAAGTGTATTCAGATCGCATGTTCCTAATAGTGGAAATTCTTAACTGAGTTCAATTTTGTATCTTCGGCTATTTTATTTTATTGTTTTTTTCCTATTTACTGAGACACTTTGATTTGTTATATGTTCATAGGTTTATGTCCTTAGCAAACTTAGACACCCACATCTGGTGACCTTGGTTGGTGTGTGCCCAGAAGCTTTATCCCTTGTTTATGAGTATCTGCCAAATGGAACTCTCCATGATCGTCTCTTCTGCAAAACTACCACACCTCCATTAACCTGGAGGGTCCGAACATGCATTGCTGCTCAAATCTCAAGTGCTCTCCTCTTCTTGCACTCCTCCAAACCTGAAAAGATCATTCATGGTGACCTGAAGCCTGACAACATCTTCCTTGATTCCAATTTTAACTGCAAAATTGGTGATTTTGGTATTTGCCGGCTGGTGCCAGAGGATGTAGAGTATTACCCCTTGTTTCGCCGAAACAGAGAGCCCAAGGGTGCATTCTCTTATGCTGACCCAGAGTACCAAAGGACTGACATGTTGACACCGAAGTCTGATGTGTACTCCTTTGGGATCATTATTCTCCAGCTGCTCACTGGGAGGCCTCCACAAGGGTTAGCAACTGAGGTACGGAGGGCTGTGTTGTCTGGGAAATTATCCTCAATTTTGGATCCTGCAGCTGGAGAATGGCCTGGTGATGCGGCAAGAAGGCTTGCAGAGTTTGGGTTGCGATGCAGTGAGCTAAATAGCCGGGATCGTCCAGAACTGACGCCTGAGGTTGTGAGAGAGTTGGAACAACTACATCTGATGGAGGAACGACCAGTGCCCCCATTCTTCTTGTGTCCCATTCTTCAGGCAAGCTATAAAAAGAATATTTATTTGTGATATTATTGATCTTGGCTACTTCATTTTATGCAGATTATTGTTGACAACACAAGCTTCTTTCTTGAATTTTTAGTTTGTCCATCATTAAATCTAGGCCCTCATGACTTTAATACTATAATGCTGGATGCTGCAGGAAATCATGCATGATCCACAAGTAGCAGCTGATGGATTTACTTATGAAGGAAGAGCTTTGCGAGGTTGGTTGGAAAGTGGGCGAGAAACTTCACCTATGACTAATTTGAAATTAAAACATCTGAATCTTACTCCAAACCATGCCCTTCGGTTTGCCATACAGGATTGGCTATGCCACTGTTGAAGCTGAATGCCGCAAGCATGTGCCATCACCCATAGTTCTGATTCCTTCTATACATGATTGTGTATATTGATGCACACATAAATGCATTCATGTATATTGTTGTATAGTTAAGTGATATCAAAATATATATTCCTACCGCTATAGTGCTTCATCATATCAAGACCTGATTGTAAGTCGTGAGTTGTGACTGATTTTGGATCCAGATGATTGATCATTGATTCATTTATTTGTTAATGATTGTTTTTGCAAGAATTTGTGCTTTTTGCACAAGTCCAACATGCAGGTCTAAGTTAAACAATGCTTACATAAAACTGAAGCTTTATTTGTTTGTTTGTTTGTTTATTTTCATAGCAAGCATATCTTTATTTATAATCACAGTAAATTAGGGCTTATCTGAGTGGTTATATCCCTTTTGCTTAGCAATTAGAGGTCCTCCATCTATGCTTGGGTAATTATACAGTTGGTAGGCTCACCTTCTCCCTCCCCCTCACTCACTCACTATGTATTTATAAAAAAAAAAGAGAAGGTAGATATGGGCTTGGAGAGAGAACACATGGAATTCGAAAGTGGGAGAAGAGGAACAGGAAATAGTGATGACAGAAGGAGAGTACGCGTGAATTAGAAGGGGGAGAGACGGCTCGGATAGAGATCGAACGAGCGCGGGACCGGGGGGAGGCTGGATCCAAGGACGAAAGAGGTTACTTCAACCCTATCAGAGGCTGGCTTATGTAATTTTAGACCGTTGGGAATTGGGAAGTGAACGCGGAAATATTACCGAGTATGAATTACGCACTGCTGGCGGGGAGCCGGGACCGGTTCAAAATGAACCAACCAAGGAAATGAGAATCTATTTATAATTTAAAACTCAAATAGGGGGTTATACGAAATAATCATCAAGGTTTAACTAGTCTGCCAACACTAGGGATACATTTGGTTCGTGGGAAGAATTTTTTTCTCACCGAATTTTTTTTTTCTCAAATAGGGGGTTATACTCTTCTAGGGTGTTTTATATAAAAGAATCATCATCTCAGTTGACAATATATATTTGCATATAACTCTCCACAAGAATTCATACCCAGGTCTCCATAAACCCCTCGTTCATCCACTTCCATTCTTTAATTGGAAACTGAGACGGATTCTTGATGGTTCTTGTCAGCTCTATTCCTCATCTTCTCCTTCTCTATAAACCCTCATCCAGGGTATTAGGACTCCATGGATCTCAAACTTTCTATTTAAAAAAGACTAAATAAAATTAGCCCGTGGTCAACTTAAATAAACTCATTCTATAATATTTTTTTTAGCCAACATAAACGATAGGCTTGGGATTGTTTTGATATTATTTATTTTTTTAATCTTATATAAATACTCAATTTTTTTTTTAATATACGATCGATATAGGATTAAATATACCTTCAGACGACGTTTGTTTAGTCCCACTCAACTAAACGCGTAATCCCCGGTTAACTATATATTTGGTAAATTTTGGGTACTTCGATTACGGACAGCTGCCCGCGCTATCAATCCCAAAACATTAATTTTTTTATAGCATTTGCATGTTAGGTAATGTAATGCGCATTAAACGATTGGACCATCCGACCGTCGGAGATTGAAACAAGAAGGGAAGAGGAGGCAATCGGTGCTCCGTCACCTCCGAGCTCGCATCGACCCTTCTTGGATTATTATTCGTCGGCGCCTCGATGGCCATCCACCCACTTCGTCTCTGGCGGTGGAGGCGAGGCGGCGGCCAAGACCGCGTGATCATCGCGCTGGGCTTCACCATCCTCCTCCTCACTGTCGTCTCCTGGCTCCGCGAGAGCCCCATCGCCGGCGGACTTCGACCGCCCGCCGGCTCGTCCCATCCCGCTCTCGTCCATCTTACCCTCCTGCGCAACGCCAAGAAAAAGGGCGCCGGTATGACAAGTTTCGAGATTAGGCTCTTTTTTCTCCTTTAACTGTTGATTTCTGTACCAAAAAAAAAAAAAAATCTACCGCTTTTACTAAAGTTTCTTTTTCTTGGATGTAGTGTGTTTGGATGGAAGTCCTCCTGGGTATCACTTCCAGAGGGGTTTCGGGTCCGGCAAAGACTGTTGGCTTCTCCACTTAGAGGTACTCGCTTCTTGCAATTTTCCCTAAAAAGGTTGAATCTTTGGCACTGTAGTATCCCTTTGAACTTTTCTTGTCATCCGTCATCTTCTTTTCCGTACTGCCTTTATCTTGATTTTGTTTTCTGCGTTCTTATCGCAGTTTAAAAGAAATTATCTTGAAAGTAAAAAATATCAAGATTTGTACTGAATTAACGATTTGACCTTGAAAACTTAAGATTTCCTTCTATGTTTATGCTTGCAATTTTCTATTATATACTCTTGATCCTCATAGCTTTTTGCCCAATCATATGATTGTTTTTCTTAATCTGTAGGGTGGAGGCTGGTGCAATACTGTGGCATCATGCGCTTCACGCAAGATGACAGCATTGGGCTCATCAGTTTACATGGAACGCCAGGTTCCTTTTGATGGCATTTTAAGCAACGTTCCATCACAAAATCCTGGTAATTATTTGTTGTTTATATGAGAAATATTTGGTACTGTAACTCTTGCAGGTTAAGTTTATATTATGAGGCACCGGCAAAACCGGTACAGGGCACTGTACCGATTGTCTGGCGGGACGAGTCGGTACGGGCCCGCGGCGGGACGAGTCGGTACGGGCCCGCGGCGGGATGAGTGGAGCAGAACGAGAGAGGCAAAGAGACAGAGAAGGCGTAGAGAGGGAGGGAGGCCAATGGCGGGGCAGCAGCGGAGGCTACAACTGTTTTCCTGTTTCGACTTGCCGACTTCACTTAAAAATCACAAAATTTTTTAGCGGCCAGACCATGGTTCATTCGAAATAGGGGAACGGCCGCGGCCTCCGCTTGCTGCCCTGGTGACGGCCTCCGCCGGCCTCCCTCCCTCTCCCTTTTTCTCCCTTCCCCGCTTGCTCTCTCTTTCCTTCTCCTTTTCCGCCTCCAGCAATGGTTTTTGTTTCCGTTGCCGGAATTGTCTCTGCGAGCTACCGAAACGGCCGGAACTATCCGGTTCGGGACGGTGCCGCCAACCCTGCTATGAGGTTTAAGACATAGTGCATGCATTGACCTATAGTGGACTTTCCCCATGCATATTTTTTCGGCGTCTATAAAACTGTGGTTTTGTCTATATATTCCTGTTTGATTGCCCAGTAGCATGGAAAATAAGTAATTCACATTTACGAAATCTGCACTTAGTCACTTGCATTAGCTATTTCTGAAGTTCCATCTATATCTTGAACAATTAAATTAGTATTTCAGATGGAGATAATATTTTGCATTGCTGTAAGGATAAGTATCCTGACTTCATCAGTTATGACATGTGATATTCTACAAATTTCCCTCCATCTCATTTTCAGATAGTTTTCACATAACTGAACTTTTAATTTGCTTGCTTGTTTGCATGGCAACTTGCACTCTTTTACTTTCTCTTTGTGTAGTTGCACAGTTGAAACTCTTTATACAACCTGATTATCGGTTTTGCACTTTGGTATGAGTTTTTAAGCTGTCTACCTATGGCCAAAGATTGTCAACATCCTGTTGACAATAAATATCTGCTGCAATAGCCAATGTCATGAATCTGAAGGTGCATCATATTTTAAGTTGGTTTTTTTTACGTAGACATTGAAAGTTTTTAGACATCTTAAAATTCACATCATATAGTAAGTGGAATCTAGAATTTTTTCTCTGCTTTATGATGCTTGCACATGCATATGCAGGAGTAAGATGATGATTAAGCAGTATGCAGTATGCATATTTTTGTAATTTTTGCAATATGAAGGCATGAAATATGAACTGATGAAAGAGAAACGAAAAGCTCTGGAAGACTGTTTCTTGCGTTTCAACTTAGTTATGGAGGGTGAAGATGGTATTTATGAATTTGCAAAAAGTTAAAATATTGCATGTAGGTTATTTGGCTTGTGTATACTGCATCTAACTTTGTCAAAGAGCGATAAACAGGTTTCCTTCTTATTTTGTCTTGGAGAGCAACTGTTTCTCCATCATTTCAGTTACTGTATGTTAGATATTGAACTCACAATCACACATATTTATGTTAAAAGATGAATCAAGTAACCTATAATACATCTCAGCTTTGTCCGTCTTAGTTGAGACTAATTCCATATTTGAGGACACATTACAGAGTTGCCTCCCCAGTTGCATCAACTTAGAATGTATGGGTAGGTTTCCCCTCAAGTTATTGGATTTCTGGGTATTATGTTAGGCCTCTTTAATGCCAAACTTGCCCTGGCTAGGAATTAAAACACCACTTCATAGAGGATCTGGTCATGGGTGCAAAGCTGGTCATGAAACATGTAATTAGGTTAAAGCTTGCCTGTCTAGGTGTTTTATATGTTTAATTTTTTTCATTTCATGCTCTTTTGTATTAGTTTTGATTTAATAAAATTTTAACATACTTCATCTTTTTAAGTAGTTAACCTACACTGCAGGCTCAAGTTTGATTTAGTTTTGGCATGCAATCATGAGATTTTCTCTCAATGAGCTCCTTTTCTACATGCATTCCTTGAGGCACTTCCCATTTTTCCCCACACAAGCACGTGGAGCAATGCTCTCTCTCTCTCTCTCTGTGTGTGTTCACAAGGCTACCTTTTCTCTTTCATTATCTTTGTGTGGCAATAGGCAGGTAATGATGCTATGGACATTTGTCTAATGATGAAACGAGAGGTGTTGCATAGCAGTCAAAATCCAGATCCTACTAGGGCCCTGTCTAGTTCTCAGTTGCTCTTTTAAGGAAAGCTCCATCTTCAGCTATTAACTGGGCCTTGTAGGCTTGTTGGGGGCTTAGGTTTTTGCAATTAACAGATGGTTTGTACTCATGCTTGGTTGATGCTGCCTCATTGCCCAAATCCAGTTCTCTTAATTTCAAGGAGCCCATGGGGATCTTTGTCTAAGCATGGTTCGGCTTAGCTCATTTTAACCAAAATGTAGTTTTAATTTCAGGTGAGCCCATGTAGATCTTTGCTGAAGCATACATTGGCTTGTTTGACACTTCTAACTAGAGTACATGAATAAAAGCAGGCTTAGGTTTGCCCATTTTGATTTCATTGGAAAATGAATGTTGTTTAAGCTTATTTTGAAATTCATTTTGAATATATACTTTTTTAAAATAATTTCCCTTTTCATTTTCTGTTTCTGTGGTGACTAAATTCATCTGATATTGCATGATTACATCCTTTATAGCTCGATTTCCCCCCTTTTTTACAATCTCATGAGAAATTGACTTTGTTTTCCTATTAATTAACTTAATATAAGGGCTCTAGTTGTTGATTATCCTCTGGATTCCCCGCTTTTTTCAATTGTTAGGCATTTCCTGAGTTCTTTTCTCTTTGTTGTCTATATTAGATTTTTATAACTGGAACAAAGTTAAGATACGATACTGTGATGGTGCATCATATTCAGGGAATGTAGAAAGTGGCATTCAGGTATGTGTGATGATATCGCCCTGTGATATGTTTGACCTGTAAATTATAGGCTAACATTGTAATTATAGAGAGTATAAAAGTCATACAAATTATTTTTGAGTCATACTTTTTTGTATTATTTTTTACAGAATGGAACAAAGCTATTCTTTAGAGGCCAGCGTATCTGGAAAGGAATAATGGATGAACTCTTGTTGAAAGGACTGGCAAATGCTAAACAGGTCATTCCTTCATATATCACTTGATCTGTACTTATTCCTTTTAACATATTTAATTGCATATATTATTGTATGTGCATAATATAAATGGTAATGATGAATGCAATCATTTTGCTTGAACCATTATCTTTGATACACAATCACAGTCGTCATGGCGGAACACATCAATACTTGCTGCTAAATACTAGCTTGTGCTGCTGTGCAATTAGATAAATTATTTTTGAACTATCATTGGGTAATACGTTGTATTTATTTACACATGCAAGAATTTCTTGGCTGCAAGCTGTTTTATGAGATCTGGAAGTGGATACATGGCAGGACTGTTGTCAAACGCATTCACTTTGATGTTGAACATGTGCACATTTGTATGCTTGGTACTCTTCAAAACTTGAGAAAAAAAAGAATTGTTAAAACTCAAAAACTTGATGTAGCAATGAATACGTTTTAACCAGCTTCAGTTATTCTAATGTAAGAAGACTTCTACTTAATTAGTGAAATCACTATGATGGGAAAAACATATAGAACAGGAAGCTTTTTTTGAAGTATTTAGAAATTCCCAATACATAAAGAATCATGACTATGAGACTTAATTACTTGCAGAATCTTCTATGACTATATCTCTTAGTGGTCGTCATTATAAAAACTATCAAGCAGTATAATTACAAATTAACTTGTGCAGGAATTCTACACATAATCTTGATAAGGATATAGATTGTTAGTTCCCTTCTAGTTTATGTGCTAGGCTACTTACCGTTCTAGCCACTGATTTGAGGTAGAATAACATTTTTGTGTCATTCATTTGTTTGTAAATAAGACTTCTATACTTTTGACAAGATAAAATAGATTAAAAGGAACGATTTGAAGAGCTCCTGACCATTCTGAGAACACATGATTTTTCTGGGTAGAGGGCATGGTTTGAAAAGGAAAAACTTGATGCTTAGTTGTGTGATTTTGTATCAGCTTGTTTTGGCCATTAGAGCAAATATAGTTACCAGCTATCATGTTGGTTATGCCAACTAAATGATCTCTTAGCATCTATGCAAATATGAAATAAAGAAGTAAATAATTAGGCATCTGTAGCTCTTTAATCAGCTCTTAAAACATTTAAATGGCCATTTTATACAACCCCGTGATACCTGCTTGATATCTATAAACTGATAATTTAAGCACTGAAGGTTGAAATACAAGTAATTTACATTATTTGTGAAATACTCATGTTTATAGATGTGTATAGTACCAGTTATAGAATATATGAAGTCTTTTTGGCGTGAATATCTACAACTAAGTTATCATTGTTTTAAATCCATTAAACACGTGAAAGCAGCACCCACCACCATGTCGGTTATGAGGTTTTTTCATGCCAAACAGCAGTTCTCATTGGCACTTGGCACCCATATTAGGCCTCATGATTACACGAACATGATAGTTGCTTTCATCTTCAGCTTTTTAACTTAAGTACATGTTCCCCTTTTTTTAATTATTTTATATGCTTTCACAATTAAATTTTGTTGCACGATTACACTTGTAACCTAGATTATTATCAGATGTAGAATTCTCATTGTAAACAATGAAAAATGGAGATTGTAGCTGTAGACAAAACTAATGTCCAATGTCGCTGTACCAGTTGGTACCACACCGTACCGTACCGAAATCGAACCGGTTGTAGTCTCGTACCATACTGACACTCGGTACATCTTGCTGTCTTGTACCATACCGTGTACCGACACTGTAATAGGATAGTACCGGTATAGGGTCTGGTACCGAGATGGCAAGCCTTGCTGACATCTAATGTTTCTTTTGTGCATGTTGCATTTCAACTGTAAAATTTTTGGTGCAACTAGAAAATAAAGCTGCAGGCATAATATTGACACACCTCATTTCACCTTGCAGGCTTTTCTAACAGGATGCTCTGCTGGTGGTCTGGCTACTTTCATACATTGTGAAGATTTTCGTGCACTTCTGCCTAAGGAGGTCACTGTTAAATGTCTTGCAGATGCTGGCTTTTTCCTTGATGAGTATGTCTCTGACAATAGTTTGTGCACTTTATGACTAATTCTTGCACAGCACTTCATGGCTATCTCTTGCATGCACTATTTTAGAGTGGATTTCTCACGTCTTCTAGTTGGTTACCTTAAGACATTTAAGTTGTCCACCTCAGGGCATCTAAATGCAGGTAGATATTGTGGCTTGTGTAACTTGGACGCATATGCACCTCTCTTTTGAATACATTCCATAGTAACTTTTTGAAGAGTTGAATATTGCATTGTTTATTTGTTTCTGTCTGGCCATAGTTGGCCATGGTTGACTGTGACATTATTTTGGTTGGTGATAGTTGACCATATCTAGTCGTGTTGGACCTTAACCTCAGAAGGTTACTAAAAGCTGACAATATCAGTATTTGTTATTCCTAGATACCCAAAATTTGAATCCACTTTCTAGAAACTAACTTGAGATGAACACATTTTCAAAGCCTACCAGAACTTGACTCTAAGCTTAGTTTTCGTCTTGGTGGCATTCAAATCCTAGAAATTATTAAATAGGGAGACATGCTTGTTTGTAGGATCCATGTCTTTAAGCAATCACATATGGGGAGGAATCTGGGGAGTCAATCTTGTAGTACATGAATTACAGATTTAACTTAATTCAATTATGCTTACTGTTTTTCTATGTGACAGAGTGTTCTTCTTTCTAACTAAAAGTTTATTTTAGTTCATATAGTGAATATGGGTAACTTCACTCTTTCTGTACTTTATGTATATGTATTAATCAAAGCTTGACAAAATATGTTCAGGTTAACTTGCCTAAGTCAAACTATTTGCATTTTGATCTGATTTTGAGTTCCAAATTTTTGAATCATGGAAATTGTCTGTTTCTTTGATCATTTTTTCATGAAGAGTTTCAAGATAAAGTGCAAATATTACTGGCCAAATTGATACATCTGAAAATTCAAAGGTGGTTTTTGTGTTCATATTGACTAGATCTACTTTACTTGTTTTTTCCTCTCTTCTTGCAGGATGGATATTTCTCAGAGAAGGTTCATCCGATCTTTCTATGATGATGTTATCCGCCTTCAGGTCTTCTCTCTCAATGAATTCATGTTACAAATAGAATATTTCTAGCTTTTCTTCTGATCTATATTTGTTAGGTGGAAATCTTGTAAATTTTTATCAATATATCAACACTACATCCTTGCTCTTTCTTTATTCAATGCATATTTCTTTGTAAAATTTCAATGTCTTGTCTGTCATACCTTTTTAAAAGTGAAGATGACCCATAATGTGAACTCAGTGATTAATATTCTCCCAGACAGCATGTTTCAGATTCTAAATATATAGAATGGATCATGTGTACCTTTATTTACTGGAAATATGCTGGTCTGTAAGCTGTTCTGATATGCACAGAGACTTAATGATGTGGAGTCTGAAAATGACTCTTATGAAACCATGTGCTGTATTATTGTTGCATTTTTTTGGCTAGGCTATTTCTTTTGCTATGTTCATCGATTCTATTTAAATTTGACTATATGATGTAGCGGCTTTTGCACCAGAATACCAATAACTTTAATATATTTGTCCATTCTTGTGTTTCTTGATCTTCTCTTAACATTCTTTTGAGTATGTAGAGACATATGATTATTCTAAGGGGTACTGGTTTCATCATCAAGCTGCATTTATTTATATTCTTGTTTCAATACTGTTTTATTAAATTTGAGCTCCATTCCTGATAGTGTTCTGTGCATAGTATCCTTTTTCTGGTCTACGGTTAACTTTCGTTCTACCTCTGAGATTTCATGCAGAACCACCACTAGTTTTAGTCACTGGCTTTAGAAGTTAAAGAATAGTTTTAATCTTCTTTTATTTGCATAAATGGAACCATCTTGACCAATTTGATTTCAGGATGCAGGAAAGAAATTTCGGGATTGCACCTCAAGGATGGAACCATCTCAGGCAGGTCTTCATTTTGCTTTTTGTTATCATCTACATTACCACCAGTTGATGAAAGCACCCTCTTATGCATTTTTTTTTTCAAATTTTGCCTCGAATTTTCTTTTCAGTGTTTCTTTGCACATGAGATTGTTAAGAACATAGACACCCCACTTTTTATTCTCAACCCAGCATACGATGTTTGGCAGGTAATGCTTATCCATTATGCTTTCTTTTGTTTATCAATATGTGTAATTTCTCAAATATCATTTCACAATATGGTTTTACAATGTATTCAGATACAACATATATTGGCTCCAGAATCATCTGATACTCAACAATCATGGCAAAGGTGCAAGCTGAACATTCACAATTGTGATTCCAACCAGATTGAATCTCTCCAAGGTCATAACTTGCAAAAGTTTCATTTTGCATGATTTTTTAACTTTCTATTTCTGTTGGCACTGATGATTAGTACAAAAAAATATCTCCCTTGCTTTTTTTATTGGCAGGATTCAGGGTTGCCTTGCTTAATTCCTTGAGTGATTTTCAGCATAATAGGAATGGGGGCATGTTTATAGATTCTTGCTTCATACATTGTCAGACAATAAGCAATATCACATGGCACTCTCCAAATTCTCCAAAAATTAATAATAAGGTAGATATCGTTGCCTTATTTCATTACTTTGTCCACTTGGAAATAGTGAAGTTATCCTGATGTCATAATGCCTAAATGGAATAAGCTAATATCAATATACAAACAGAAATTATTGCAGCTTTGAAGGCTAAAGTGTCCTGAAACAGGTTATGCATATGATGTCATGACACAGCAGTCTTTAATGAAGATAGACCTACATTTTGCTGTAAAAGTTGACGCTTGTTTACTTTGATGGACAATCATTTTGTGTAACTGGAAAACAGAAATTGTTGAGGTTTGAACATATGACCTCAAATTGTAGATGTCTAAATTCGTAGCTCCAACTAAAACTGTTCTATCTAGTTTTAGGCTCAGATCTCAGATTAAATTAGGTTATCTTATAACTCCAGGTTTTTCAATATGAGTAATTTCCAACCACCCCCTCTTCTTTCTATCATAGGATTGCCCTATGACCTCATGCGTATGATGCCATTTCAAAGTTATTAGCATGGAGTAGATGAAAAAAAGTCAGGAGCACTTACTGGTCAAAGGGGAGTGATCTTATCTTAGCAAACCTCTAACAAGACAGTTGAAGGAATGAGGCAGGTTTTTCCCTGGGTGCCAATATCTGCATATTCAGTTAGTATGGGGTGCCTTGTATATTTTATATCAAGTAGCATTTGGCATGTAATTCATTTGCCTATGTCCTTTTTAATCAATTAATAACCAAGACTTCCAAATTGGGTTTGGGCTATGGTACATAACGTAAAGCTAGGAAGATTCCATTGGTTAATTGATTAGATTTTTACCAGAGCTTGGTAGCCTAATGTCAACCCTATGGACATTCATGCCAGAGTCCTAACCATGTAACCTTATATGAGAAGGGAGTTTTAGAAGCCATCTAGCAAGTCGAGTATTCTACCTGACAGGTTTAGTTGATGAGGACCAATACTTTAAGATCCTTCTGGGCTTGCCAAGTCTTGGCAAAGAGGAAAGAAGGCAAAATTTGGTATCTGGAATCTTTTTTTTTTTTTTTTTTTTGCAAAGACATTTTATAAGATCCATCCTGCAAGTTTGTTATTACAGGTAGTTCTACAAAGGATAAGACTAATGGTGTACCAATGCTTGAATTATCAATGTAGATGCTATGTAGTTTGTTCTCATCTTTCAAAGACTATGAGTATATAGGAGCATCTGTTGCCAAAGGATCACCCTAAGATGATCATCTCGTAGCTATTGAGAATGAATCAAATCTGACTCGCTTCAAGGTCGAAAGGGTTGAAAAAAGTCAGATGGATTAGTAATCCTTGACAACCAATGATGAAGGATTTCTCGAAAAGTTAAGGATTGGTAATCCTTCTTAAAAATTGAATGGATCTTATACGTATGCTCAATCCCTCAAATTCTTCATAAATTTTAATTGAACTTGATCTTTTCACACAAGAAAAAAGAAATGTAAAAGATAACTCGCATGTTTCTTGTGTCAAGTCTTGGTTCCTCAGTTTTGCCCTTTATTATTGTGGAGTGAGTATCTGTTGTAGGCTTGAGCAAACATCCGACCGAGATGGGCCTGGGTCTCATATCAATAGAATTCTACCTGGACCAAGCCTAGCCTAGCTTGACACAAGTTCTGTCAGCTCAGGCCTAACCTGCCAGCAGGGGCGGCCCAATGCATTTGGGGCCTAAGGCGAGCTCACTAGAAAGGCCTTTTTTTTAATAATAAAAAATTAATAAGTGTAAAATATTTTAAAAATTTATTTAAAATAATGAAACCAAACAGTTTATTCTAGGAATCATGAAACGTGAGTTTAAGTTCCAAGAAATCCAAATCTCTTCTTTTTTAATATAAAATTCCAAGAAAATACAGCATTGATTTCTAATATCGAAAAAAAAAGAACTAAAAATCACAAGAGCATGAAATCCAAACCATATCTCTTGAATTCGTAAATAGAATTAACAAAAAAAATGAAAAAAAGCATAGGTATCAAATCGAAACTATAATAATAGAATGAGTGAAGAGCTATACCAGGATGGAAAGGGACCTCCGGCCAACCAGTGATCTCCACGGCCACGAGCCCACAACTCCAGCCAGCTGAAATTAATCACTCCATCAGCCAAGAAAAGTCCCAAATATAAAGAAACCAAACAAATCGAATCAAAAGACTCCAAGAAATGAAACCAAAATTGCCATCAAAAGTATCAGATAAAACTTACCTGATAGAAATCCCCATAGGAGAGTGGGGAATTACTCCTTGATGCCTTGATGGGCTCCAGCAATTGGACGGCGATCTCAAGCCCATTGTTCGCCTCATGCCCCCTACTCCGCCTTGTATCTCACGAACCCGAACGAGAACGGACCACCCGTCAGATCGGCGGGCGGCACACACCCATGAGAGGAGAAAAATGAGGGCCAGAAGGAACAGAAGGTGAAGGCAGAAGGTCTTCGCTCTTCTGCAGGCGGGACGGCGGGTTCTTGCCTTCTTGGAGCCGGAGGACAGTGTCGGTGGCCGAGGAGAGGGGGATTAGAGCGGACGAGTGACGAGATCGAGAGGAGGATTAGAGCAGAGGAGCCAACTGCCGAGGAGAGGAGGAGTTGATCTGTTGATCAATCGGCTTCTCTTTGAAGGGGCGAAGGGTGGATTCAATCGCTGCCGCTCGGGATGAGAAGGAACTTCCTTCAAGGAGTCAGAGAGAAGAAATCGAGAAGGGAAGGGCCGAAGGGGGTTTGGGGAGTGGGGACTGGCCGACTGGGGTGGGGGGAGAGAAGAAGCCGAGAAGGGTTCAGAAGAAAGAAAAAAAAGCACTGGGGATTGTCTTGTCGTAGCCTTTACCTCATCAGGCTCACCTGTAGGCCGTAGCCTGTCGAGAAGCCGGGAAGGCACCGTAGCGGCGTCTGTCTGTTGTCGTAGGCACCAGACGATAGGCCGCCTAAGGCCGGTAGCTGCTGCCGTGAAAACTGCGGTGCAGCGGTGCCTTCTTTGGGCAGCGACGCAGCACGGCAGCGGGGGCCTTAGGCGACCGCTGGCGGTCGCCTAAGGCTCGAGCCGGCAGTGCCTGCCAGGTCCTACATGACACTTCTTTTTCAAAAAATATATATCATATATAGGATAAATAGTATAATATAAAATAAATGATATATATATAGAGAGAGAGAGAGAGTGAGTCTCAGGTTTGAGTCGGGCTAGGTTAAAAGCGCCAAGCCCGAGCCTAGCCCGAACTTTGTCGGGCCTGAAAAATTGACGCCTGACGCAACCTGACAAGCCAAAAACCTTGGGCTGAACCAAGCAAAAATCGGGCCAGGCTGGGCCAAGCCAGGTGGGCTGGGCCTGGTTTGCACAGTCTCATTTGCTGCTTCTCTTATCTCCTAGAAGGACACTAAATTCAAGATCAGTGATAATGATTGATTGTATGATTTGAGATAACTTTTTTGAGAAAGAAATTTTGAGATAATTGTGCATGTGTATAAAGTTTATCCCTCTAATGTTTAATCATATCTGTTTTGCACAAGATGTGAAATTGGATGAACTTGTCAACTGTTGTTGTCATTTTTTCATTAAATCAGTCAGAAATTGAAAAGAAGATGAATTGTATTAGAGGGATACTTTGTCTTTAGGACTCAAGTATTTTTGGATTCAGATGTTTTAATTATTTATTGTGGCACTTGTTTGCGCACTTGTATTTAATACAATAATATTGCCTTTGCACCTGTTCTTTGAGCAAGGAAAATACTGCATACCACGTGAACAATTCTGAGTATTGTCATGTGCTTATATATGAGGATGATTAACTAGTCAATGCATATGAGAAGGCACAGATTTGTGTTTTGGTAAATGGGCTTTTTCAATATCACCTTTGTTGAGGATTTCCTAAGCAGATACCCCTTAACTGTGGAAAACCAATTATTATTTGAAGATTTAGAATAATTAAAATCCAGGAAAAAAACATACAGTTTGGCGTGAATATCCTACCGAGTTTTGTGTTTGCATGCTTTTGTAATTCACTTTTTATGACTATAGTCTAACTTTTTATTCACGGATTCGCTGACCCGTTGTATGTTTATTTTGAGGAGCAGACAATTGCAGAGGCAGTTGGAGACTGGTATTTTAATAGAAGGGAAGTGAAAGAAATTGATTGCGCACATCCATGCAATCCTACATGTATTAATTTGGATCTTGCTCAACCTTGGCCTGGCCCTAAATAGGATACTTGCGGAATGAGGATCCTTAAAGCGGACCTCAAATAGATTAAAAAGGCTGAATGGTATTGGTTATGCTATGATACTCAACCTCATAAAGATGTAAGGATGAGGAGCCCTGCTGGATAATCTTCCCTAGATGTCTTCCTCCAGTTTCTTGTTACAGTTATTTTATTTCAGTGAGGCATGGCAAGGGATGATGATAAGTGCCTTCAAAGAGCTTTCCTCCTGTGCATGTTTATGGGGCTGATAACCATCTCCTAGTTCATGATGTAGGCTTTTGTGTATGTTATGAATAACAGTGCGAGAATTATGTCTATTGACATCACATTTCATTACTTCTTAAGGAGAAATTGGTGTGCATGATGGAATGTGTATGATGTCTTTGAAGAAAAAAAAAAGAGTTAAAAAAGAAGAGCAGGAAAAGAAGATGGAATGTGTATCATGGATATCAGATCAGTTTGGAGTTCCTTGGATGCTAGTTAAGTCAAGCAGTGCCATTTAAGAGACTTGACTTTCTCTTTCTAGAATCTGGCTACCTTCCAGGTGCTAACTAAGCGATCATCCACCCATCAGCATGCTGCCGTTTGTATTAGTGGATTTTGTTTCCTTCCTTGTAACTAATTGTGAGTTGTGACTGCTTGGAGATAGATACATGAAGGGATTTTTGTTGTTGTTGTTAAAACATGGAACATCATTATGAATGCTTTTGAAGCATTTTCTATGCCTATAACGAGGTATATGGAATGCTGATATATGGAAATGTGGTGGTTTGCATCTAGAATTTGCCCTTTAGCCATGCTTAATACCATCCTTTGTTGTGCCAACCAGTTTACTATTCTGGACTTGATTTTTGAAGTCTGAAAGATATTCTTTGCCTCTATCAGGTCCCTTCAGTTAAAAAAATTAGGTGGAGGGACCTCAGGAGAATTCTAAATGTGATGTGTTAGTATTATTCTGTACACCATGTATTTCCCTTTACAAATGGAACGCTTCAATTTTGGACTCTGTTGGGCTGCCATTCCAACAATTAAAATGCCAGGTGATAAACCGATCAGGTCCTGCAGTCTGCCATCATCGACTAATTTCTGCTTCTATGTTTAATGTATATTAGTAGGAATGGGTGAATTGAATGTTTTCAAAGAGTTATTGTAATTGGATCACTAGTGAATGGGAGAAGAGATTGGTTGGGGGACATGCCCTCCAGGATTCATGTTTCCGTTGTTACTTTCTGCTATGTTTCTGATGCAAATTGGGATATATAGAACTCTTGCAGTTCAGTCATTACATGATTGGCTCTCTTTTGATTTCCGGTCTGCAGCCGCTTGATTGCTCGGAAGTAGATGTATACTTGGCATAACCAAGTTCCACGCAAATGTAGTATTTGCCTCATGAATTCTCTGTGCCTTCTTTGTAGATAATTCTTCAATTATTCACGGATATTTCCTTGAATTTATATCCATCTGCACATAAACCCATCTGAAGGAAAAGTTAATAATGTTTAGCCTCTCGGGGTTAGATTATCAATTTACCATCAACATGGAAAGAACCGATCTCGACTGCTGATTTGATGCATCATTTGTGCTATACGTTGCATTCTCCTGTGAATTTACCATGATCGATACTGCCATGTTAAGACCACCATCAAGGTTCCCTTCTCTTTCATTGCTCCTATCAACCTCGAGATGATTGTTCATTCTCATTCTCCATTGCTGCCACCAGTATCATTCTTTCTTTCACCGAGATTGGTCATCGCCACCTTCGTCAATCTTGCAGACCATGAAGTGTTCGTTCTTCCTTCTCCTCGCAATAGTAATATACAATTGCTGAAGGTGGTCAACCTTTTGAGGAGTCTAAGATTAATAACGGCTTGCATTCACAGCAGAGGTTCATGTTGACAAGAATCCCTGTTTCATAGGTGATATGTGGGAGATCTTTGGAGAAGGAAGCAACCGTGGCTAAACGCCAAGAAATTATTATTTTTTATTTCCCGTGGTCTTGACAGAGGATGACTTTTTGGTTGAAGTCAATAGGTACGCTGGAGCTATAATTATGTCTTTTAAAAACTAGCCTTAGGAGAGACCCACCATGGATCTTTTGTTGATAGAAATTTCCTGTAATCCACGAGTGGTGAAATGTTTGGGCCTCAAAAAATGGGATGCATTATTAGGCATGCAAGAGAAAAGAAAGAGTGGGATTAGCCCCCAATATAAAATATAAAAAGGGGCCTAAGTGGGGTTGGAGGGAGAAGGGAATTTTGAATTGCTTAGGGATGATTGCTGGACTTGGAAGATTATGATGGCTTAAGATGGGGACAAAATCATGGAAGGAACGGGAGGAGTGGGCATGAGTTTTGAAATGATGTGATCAAAATGTTTTTGTGGGTATGTGTGTTTTGCCTTCTAAAGTGATAGCCAACTCTTATCTTTGTACTGATGAAAACCATGCATTCCCCATACTCTGGTCCCCCTCCCATCTATGCACATTTTTTATCATTTTTGGTGCCTATCTCCTCATTCGATGGCAGTCTCATCAGAATTTATTTGCGACTTGTAACATAGAACTTTAGAAGTTTTGCTAGCTAAAGATCCATAAGAATTATTAAAATCTATGTGAATCACATTAGCTACTACAATTATTCAGAAGGATCACCAGACTCGATGTAGACTATTTTAACCACCACGTATAGCGTTAGAAAGAGTCCAGAAGCGAGATTTGTTACACCAGAAAGGCAAATCGTGTGCCAAACTTTCAAATTGGATAACTTTTTGAAGTCTACGACGAAGAGCCAACCTTCTAGAAAGTTAAAATAGACTAAAATTCCATCGTTTTGTCTCCAAAATGAGTTGGTCAAATAAAAAATTTCTTTTTTTGGAAAGATTTTGACCGGCCTATCTCCCGATCCATGAAGAATCAAGAAAATTAATAGAAGGCAAAGTTGATGTAAAAGTCGAGATCTACCTCATATAGTATTTTATTTTTTTGTATTAATTTATATTAGTCATACTTATTTTTGCTAACTTAGTTCTATTCGAAGTATGAGAGGAATTTAGCTAAAATTTACAATGAAGGACCTCACTACTATTATAAATAGGGGCATGTACCTTAGATTACGAAGTATTGATCATCTATAAAAGAAAAGAGGACGTAAAGTCTACTTTCACAAACTTTCTATCTTTTTCTAAATTTCTTTTGAGAGATTCGAATCGAGTGGGTTGCGAAAATTCTTCCTTCTTTCGATCGGATCAAGTTGGTACCAGAGCCTTAATTTTCTACATCTATGGAAGCCTATGCTTGGAGATGATAGTCAAGTTGGTATTATAGTCGGGTTCCTCTACATTTATGGGAGCAAGTTGGTATCAAAGCTTAGGTTCTCTACATCTATTGAAGCAAGTTAGTACCAAAGCCATGCTCTTTTCTAGTCGAATTCTAATTTGATTTGTTTGAATCAAGTTAGTATCGGAGCTTCAGTTCTCTACATTTATGGGAGTCTTAGTTAATGGTCTAGATGTGCAAACAATACAAGCAGATGAAAAAAGGGCTATCCATGCTTGAAGTATATTGAAGGACAAAGACGAGAATGGTTGCTACTTCTACTTTAATAAATGATGAAATGAAGAAATGTCTTACACAACAAGAGAAGAGATTGCCCACCTCGTCGAGATTGTGTCTCGATTGGTGACACTTTCAACATAAGCACTAGCAACTCCTATAGTGAAGCTGTCTTCCACGTATAGAGACCAGGATCTATCATCTAACAAGGAAAATCAAAATTGGAACCATCTTCGAGCAAAGCCAAGCATTTCAACCATGAGGCAGAAAAGCAGGTGTTTTTCTACCTTCAGTTCTAATTTAGTAGGAGCTAAATTTTCTAAATAGAAGAATCCCCGATTTAGAAGGATCATCAAATTTGATATGGATCACTTTGGCTACTACTGATATCTAGAAGGAACATTAGACTCGATGTAACAACCCAGAACCTCGCCCAAAATGGCTAGCCGGAAGGTATTATTTGGGTTCCTTGATCCTGTATAAGTACCCAAGATCTACCCAGTGAATGACCGATATGGGACTAAATACACGCCCGCACGGGTCCTCACATACTCCCCCCGTTCAAGCCCTGACGTCCTCGTTAGGCTAAGGGTTCATATCTATTCAAATCCAATCACAAACACTACGATTGGCCCGTGGTCAGCCCCAATAGATCCGTGCTGCAGTGTCCCCTAGTCCACATAGGTTATGGGCCAGGGCCGCTCTGATACCATTTGTAACAACCCAGAACCTCGCCCAAAATGGCTAGCTGGAAGGTATTATTTGGATTCCTTGATCCTGTATAAGTACCCAAGATCTACCCAGCGAATAACCGATGTGGGACTAAACACACGCCCACACGGGTCCTCACACTCGATGTAGATCATTTTGGCTACTATAGATATCCAAGAGGATCACAAGCCTCAATGTAGACTACTTTACCCACTATGAGTAGGGCTAGATAGGATTCAGGAGCAATATTCGCTACGTCAAAATGCTAAATCGCATACCAAACTTTCAGAGTCCGTAACTTAATCATATGACACTCGATGGAGATGGTCTATTTTTTCAAATTGGATAATTTTTCGAGGTCTACGATAAAGAGCCAACCCTTTAAGACGTCAAAATGGGACGAAATTTCATCATTTGATTTCCAAAATGGGTTAGTCAAACCGAATGTTTTTGTTCGAAAAAGATTTTGACCGAGCATACCTCCTAATTTGTGAAGAATCAGATGGAGCAACCAAATGCAAAGTTGATATAGAAGTCGAGATCTACCTTCTGTAGGATTGTAGTTTTCTATGTTAATTTATACTAGTCATATTTATTTTTGAAATTTTAATTTTATTTTAACTAGGAGAGAAATCTGACCATAATTATATGAGGGAGGACCTCGCTATTATTATGAATAAGGGCTATACATCTCAATTTACAATGTATGGATCATCAATAAAAGAAAAAGGACGTAAACTCTAATTTTATAAATTTCTCCATCTTTTTCTAAAATTTTTTTTGAAAAATTCAAATTGAGCAGATTGAAGAAATCCTCCCTCCTCTCAAACCAGATCAGCCAAGGTGTTACGTTTTTTTTCCCCAGTTAGCTCCTTCAATGACCTTCCTGCCCTTAATCATGAAATTGCATAGATGTAACTATAAGCAATTTACCAAAGGGCCCTGCAAAAGCAGCCTCTCTCTCTCTCTCTCTCTCTCCATGTTAAAGAAGATTTTAACCAGTACTCTTATCTTGTCCTCGGATTTTAAAATTTAAATTGTGACCCATCTAATGCTCTATAGGGCGACTATACTCCTGCATATGATGTGGAAGTATTGCACATGGCATTCATTATGTTTACACTCTCCCGGGCTACTTGCATAAGCCTCTAGGTTTTGTGCTCGACTTGTACCTCGAAGAACCTTAGTTTTTAATCAAATGTCAACTTAATATCACTCAAAATATTATGAAAAAAGATACGGAAATTACTCAACCAATATAGCATCTTCCTATCGCTCCTCTTTCGACATGCTCAATCAGGCTTTCCGCTGATTCCTACCAACCAAGGCTACAAGGGCGTGCTGATGCTCTCGTCTTAAGGAAGCATACACACCTACTGTGAATTAGAGAGACCTGACCCGGATGTTCCCTCTCCGTTCTAGCTTTCTAAATAAGTCAGATCGGTGCAGGAAAAACAACGATCACGATTTATTTGAGAGATCACCAAGTCACCTACTTGAATTCAGATGAGGTGCAAAGTTATGCCAATGAATCCTATATATCCAAGGTTCCACCCAATAATTATGCCTTATTGGACTTCCTTCCTTCCTTAAAACTCAATTCGCTTTGTATCAAATTCTTCCAGCACAGTACTAATGAGGTCCAAGCAAATTGACACCAGTCTAAAGTTTGGACAGTGCAAAGCCTGCTTCTGGCTCGTGGGCGTACATGTGACGTGATGACGACCACTGCGATGACCCACCTGTGGTGGCCACCTTCCCTTTTGCCAATTGCCTGCTGCGACCCGCGGTGGGTTCCGAAAGAGAGAAAGGGGGTGCAGCAAACAGTACACGCACCAAAGGTTTTCGCCTAAAGTCCCAGCCGCTTCCATGCTCTTGGATGGGCAAAGAGATCGGTCCCCGCGAGGAGGCAAACCATGTGCATCCATGCATCGAGATCTCTGGACGCATCAGAGAAAGGAGGAGGAGGAAAAGGACAAGCAAAGGGGGTCATTCATGAGGATTAGATGGCTTCATTGGTGATGGGATGGGGAGTGATCCCTCCCTCGATCCCCCTCTTTCTACAACAATATTAATTAGTTTCTCTCACAGAACTTGCAAGCTGGATTTTTGGACATGTTGCTTGATTTCTAGGTCTCTTGCTCTGACCAATTTGAGCAACAAACCATGACGAGTAAAGCAGTGGAGTAGTTGAATCATTCGTGATATATATCTTTCATCATACGTAGATCTCATGGGAAACTCCCAAGTAGCTAAACATCATGCTAGTTGAAAAGAAAAAGAAAGATGAAGTAGGGGTGCGTTGACGTGTCTTTTCATAGTTGACATGAAAATGCCGCTCCAAGAATTTATACTTCTTAGAGGGCCTTTTCTCTTCTTGTATCCGGTTTTAGCTAACTGAATGAAAATCTAAATCTCTATGCACCAAAAAGTTGGAGGAAAACAAGTTATGAGGTGCTAAAGAAGGACTTTGTGCAATAAGAATGTAATGCATGAAAGTTGTTGTTTTGGACAAATTGGCATTAACAAATGCCGCTGATACACAATTGGGGCAGGGCGGGGGGAAATGATTCTAAGCCGAATATCATAATGCATTGAAGATTTGAATTTTAATAATTACATATTTGTATTTGTGGTGCAATTTTAGGATGGATCTTTAAAGCAAAGTAGCATAATGCAAGGTCGAGCTGAGTGAAGCCTACAATATGGATGCAGACAATAATATGGAATAATGCACTTATAGTTTGACTTAAGATCATATAAGCAACAAGAACTGGGATCGGGCGGTTGCCATATGACCTACCTGCAGCCATCTAACCAATTTATTGAAGAAAACAAAGATTAAAAATATCATGATTTAGAACAGACCATCACATATTATCATGAAATTCTTGAGATTAATTGATTAATTTGATTTATTACAGCATCCATCCTACCAGACCCTTCCCAATTTAAGATGCAACCATTCTTAAATCAATGGTTTTTCGCTAAAAAAATCCAAAATTCAAAATTTAAAACTAAAATTATATAATGAGGCCAGAGAAAATATTAAGGGAAATATGACTATTATTTGATTTGTTTCCATGGACCCTATACTGTTACTATATATTCTTCAATACCTAATACTGTTATGAAATTAGTGTTGCTGCGTATTCACTTAACCCCCCTCCTCCCACCCTCTAAAAGGCCAAAAAAAAAAAATGTGTTGCGTTGCGAAATTTTTTTCATGAACAGTTGTAATCTTGTCCGTCATCTATGTCAGTACTCTCTATTTTGTCCGGTTCACTTTTTTTTATGTTCCTTTCAGTCTAAAAGCAAGGGAGGTGCACCTACTAAAGATTAAACTTGTCTGAAGATGGAGAGGAGACGTGAGGTCACTCGCTCCTCCACGAAGGAAAACTCCCAACGACTTTAGGGAGTCACAAGAGGATACAAATGATCAGCGAGTGGAGAGAGAGATCAACGTTTCTCTTCTCTTCTTTCTCCTTTTAAACGCTGTCTCTTTTTTTTGGGGTCTCCTCTCCCTCTATCTTCATGTACTCGGAATTCGACGTCTCTTTTTTCTTCGGCACGTCCGCTCCGCAGCTATCTTAATCTCCCACAAGAACTCCAGGATCCAAATAGAATTCCATATCGAGGAGTTAGAGAACACCAACAAACAACCAGTCGCCATGGAACAGAAACAAGAAGACGCCGCCGCCCCTCCACCACCTTCTCCGTCATCATCTTCTTCAGCGGATCAAACAAATACAGACGTTGTTGTTTCGAGGACTAAAAAAGGAGAAAAGGAGAAACAAGGGGAAGCAGATGATGGCAATGGAGATGATGATGATGATGGCTATCAAACCCCGATGTCTCCGAGGCATAGAATTCCGCCAGCCATTAAATGCCCGCCCGCACCGAAGAAGCCGAAGATGCCGAAGCGATGGCACTGCATAAGAGTTAAGGCAGGGACCGGTCGTGTGCGTCGCCGCATCGAGATTGGATCGGCTTTGTGCCTGGAGGCCGACGATCTCGGCCAGAGGAGGACGAGGAAGAAGAAGAAGGCCAGAGAAGATGTGACCGCCTGCCGATGACTCTTCTGTGCATTATTTTTGGTAAGAGAATTTATTGATAGATAGACATGGCTTTGCTTATGTTTGTGCTGCATGTTAAACATGGTGTTTCGGAATTGTATATTTTTTCCACCTTTTCTACTTTCCTTGATCATTTTCGTTGGCTGTCGCTTGAGCAAATTTTTGTAGTACTTTCCTTCTGATGTGTTTGGGACCTTTGGGTTCACTGGATCTGAGTCTGCGTAGAAAAAGGCAGAAGTTTCTGTCTGTAGGTGAAGAACCGGCAATGGAGAAGACCGATACTATTCTCTAATGAAGGGCACGAGGAATTTTGCCATGAAGCTTGTGGTTTTTGTTGGTTGAGGTTGTCCGCTTTTCTTCTTTTGGTTTTGTTCTTTCTTGCCCTGTTCTATTGACTTGCATGCAGAGAAGGAACAGACACTTGGCTTTCATCTACTGAGATTCCTTGTGGGTGTCTTTTTCTTTCCCTTTTTTCCTTGGGGAAGGGAGGGGGTTAAGACTTGAGGGTAAGATTAAAAAAGCTAAATTGCTTCAAACTCTTCCTGGTTTGCTCGTGCATCAAAAAGTGTTCAAGTTTATAAGCAAAACATGGGCATACAAGTAAGTGTACGCCCATATATCTCGTATTAGCATCTATGTCTTTGATATTCTCAAATGGCCAGATTGAAAATAGGAAGTAAGAATCTACTGAGAAAGAAAATAAGAAATAAGAAGAGAACTTAGGACCGTAGTTTTTTTTTTTTTTTATCCCATCTTTTAAGACACAACTTGGGGCACGTAGTTTTCTCTAGAAACAGTGTAGACCTGCACTGGAAGATGAATGATCTAGCCTCATATTACAAGATGAATGAATATATCAAATTAGCTGGGATCCATTGCACCAAAATTTGTTTTTGACTCAATATGATTTTAATCATCTGCAAAATTTGACTGGAGAAAATAGTCGGATTGGAACATCTAATCAACAATACTGACAAATAACAAATAAGGAAAATTCATGCACTCTCCAGTGAAGAAAGATCTTCCCTCTTCCATCAAAACTAATTAAAAAAATCTTCCCTCTCCAACAAGAAGGAAAAGAAGAAGAGGAAGATGAAAAAGACGATGTAGGAGAAGAAGAGGAAGAATAAAAAGAAGAACAAGAAACGAAGCAAAAGAAGCACCACGGAAAAGCTTGGATATAATTGAAATACAATGGTGAAATATCTTATTAATAAGCCAATATATGTGGCCATACTGGGCTCCAAAATGGAGATGAAAATATTGTCCGCTCCTTTACAATACATCTGAATTTCTTACGCATTGCGAGGCCAATTCTTTTGAGAGGGGGGAATAATTAGGAGGCAAATTGTCCTCACGTTTTCTAACAAAAGCTGTATTTCTGAAAAGCTGCTTGCAATCATTGCATCTCCAGAATGATCCGCTCTGTTTTACCATCAGATGGCTGCATGAATGTACTCACGCTTTGATCGGATGGATCAAAGTTGAAGATAATAATAGACACAAATGTACAGCATTCTGAATTAACAGCCTTGCCAATCAACACGGATTGATAGATGAAGACTAGTCATGCAGACATATCAGCTTCGACTGTAGCAAGCCCCCGGTTTCATGATCCAACAATCTTTTCTAGCACGAAAAAAACCTTCAGTTCCTTGAGAGGATTCTCATGCTTGGTTAGAACAAGGGACAAAATTTGCTATTCCTCTGTTCCTCCACATGATTTCATTAAAAAAAAGAAAAAAAATGAAAGAAAGAATGAAAGAAACTGGAAGATTAATGGCTTTGACATCTGTCATACATAACCACCAGTGTGGAGGGGCGCAAATGAGATCATGACACCCAGGATTATTAACCATGTTCGAATTTTTGGTAATAAAATTATTGACATCGAATAGGAGATTAAAAATACTCATCAAGAGGATTACTTGATTGAAAACCTAGGACCATCAAGAGGATTACTCATCAAAAACTGATAGATAAAAAAAAAAAAAAGATAAACAGTGGAAGGTATAATCAACAGAAGATCAGGCTCAAGCAGAAAGTTTTGGAAATACAAACTGATACATTTAGTTTTTTTCGTTAAAACAGAGATCCTAAACTATGACTAAGAAGGTTCAATGACAGACCGGATCTTAAGATTAGAAAAACCAACTCAAAAGGTCGTTGCTCAGAGAAATGGTGGAAGTATAACCCAGCGCCGTGGATACCTAGGTCTTCCTTCTTTCCCATCAAATAACTGCAGGAAAAACAGCAGGTGTCAAAAAAAAAAAAAAACATAATTCTGACAAGCCAAACAGCTGATGGCCTGATTAACCAAACCTGATTGAGAATATGCAGAGTCCAGCAATTCTATTTACCAGTACAATATGAACATAATAAATAAATAAATAAAAATGACTGTTTAGCATGCAGGAGATTAGTGTGACCATCCATTGTGTAGAAATGGACGGAAAAAGAAGATATAGAACAATTTGATAACATGAAATGTGAGGCATGAGGCAGGTGCATATATGTTGGAACATGAAAGCAATTAATATTTACCTTCTTCAGCCTGCGGTGCTTTGCAAGAGCCCAATTAGTCATTATAAGAGCAGCCACTATGAGGAACAAATAACCTGCTACTGTCTGCGTCGCAATATTGAAACCAAGCCACTGATAGATCTCTGTAGTGTAGTTGGCACATGTCACAATGTTGAACAAAAACCCATGAGGAATCTGATACCCACCATCGCCATCAGGGCTTCTAAGGTTCCTTAACAAGAGATGGCAATAGAAGTTTGAAACTTGGCAGATCAACCCAAATCCAAAACCAGTCTTCATTTGCAAATCACTCACAGGCGTATAAAGTGGGTGATTCACATAGTAAGCAATGTACGTGCCAAAAGTCCAGTAATAGGCACAGTTTCTGAATACATTGGTCAACGGTGAGGTTGCATGGCTAAATCTGTGTACAAAGAGTGTTTCCATGATACGCTTGAAGTAGTGGAAGCACCAGTAGTACATAGCATAGGTTTGGACAGGATGAATGACATGCTCACCCTCATAACCGAAATACTTGTACACTGGAAAATAGTAAAAGATGGGGTAGATGATCAAGGGGCCCAAGTACTCCCAGAAGAAAAGTGTCCTGTAGGAGACCTGTATGCCCAAATCCTTGAACACCACAGTCAAACTGCTTGCATTTTTATCAAAATAATCTGTCAGGCTTGACTTTGGATTGAGGATGACTGGCTTCCCTTGGGCTCCCGGTTGCACGGGAAGCGTAAGACGTTGTCTAGAAGGATAGTACTTTTTGGCTGTGTTATAAGAAACAATATGTGAGGAATCAATAATTGAGTTGAAGTAATCGTGCGTGCACGCATGCATGTGTGGCACTGTAGCATTAAGAACTAGATGCAAGAGAAGCCTCCGATCTGATAGTGCTGCTCTGAAGGCCAGACTGATGGGAGCTACCAATAGTTTTAGGAAGCCACTTCTTTGTTTAAATGACAGTTTCAACAAAATGGCTGCAGCAGCTCAAATTCAAGTACCCAACAGCACTTCAATTTCATTGAAAAATCAGCATTCATCATCCATTACCAAAATCAAGCCCTTTGCATATATCATTGCATAATATAACAACCTTGGCCAAAAAACGATCCCATCAATTCAAATACAGATACAATTATCGCAAGCAAATGAGATTGCTTTAAGTGCTTAATACCATGTCATCTCCAGATTTCAATCAGTAACTCTCTATTTATTGTTTCAAGATATGTGACAAGTTCATGATGGCATCTAGAAAGAGGCTAGGTGAGGAGTATCTCCAAACACAAAAGTTATATCCTTTCTGAACAAATTAGGACATGTGGGCCCTGTTGTCTAATTTAAATGGATGTTTCCAACAAAAATAAAGGTTTTGGATTACAGCACAGATCTCATCACCTTTTTGAATAAAAACACCAAATTAGCATTCCTGTTCATCAGTGCAGTTTTCCAAGTAATCCAAATTCTTCAATTCATATTAGTGTAGGTCTTTGTTAGTTAAAGATCTTTTGTACCTAAGCAACACAAACAACCAATTACAGTCTCTTACGTCTCTAGAGTGGATGAACTAGAGCATGATACTCTGAAGATTGGTCTGTATATATTTTGGGGGAAAAAGTAAATGATGAAGAGATTTTCCCTGTCTCTAGAAGTAGAATTTAAGAAAATATACACTATCTTCAGGGAAATTGTACATCCAAACCGATGTAAAAAAACACTTAATACTAATTCAAAAGGCAGAACCTGCGACCTCATTCAGGTAGGTTCATCTTTTGTAATGCATGCTCCTTGGATAAATAAACAATGTATAGAGTAGAGGCAAGTGCTGTGACATAGGCATGTAAATAGCAAGAGTAAAATATTTTATGCCAATATAATTATCATAAGAGTCGACCAATACATAGATATTCCATCTAGCTTTATATATAGGGCACAGTAATTACTCAGGATTGTTAGATTGAGTTTAACCCTGCAGCTATCTTTGAGAAGGTAGTTCTACAACAATCTACCTCATGCAAGCTAAGCAGAATGGCAGTTCTGAGCAGGATTTAATATTCTGATTTTTCAATATGTCATATATTGACCAAAATAACCAATGGTATCCTTTAGAAATGTTAAGGAATGTAAGGCGACAAGCTTTAACCACTCAAGTCCAAAGGTCTGCCCAACAGATCATGCTCGCAGTTACTAGCTACTTAAGATATAACAACAGTGCAGCAGCACTTGCAACAATTGAATGATCGCATTATAAGTACCAGAAGAAACCCAAAAGAAAACATCGTCCAATATGACATTGTGAGTTGACATGCTTAATCTTGGAACTCGTAATCTGCTAAGTGAGGGGCCCAATCTTTGTCATTCCTTTATGAGTTGGCAGTGTTTTTAGACAGCACAAAGTTGTCAGTATTTGATGATTCATCAAACTATTATCTGAAATAAAAGTCAAACTATCTGTTCTACCAATAGTGACCACATCTACACATTTCTTGTGATGATCAATCAACATAAGAGTAACCACAATGCAGCACAACCGTTTCCCAACGTCTTCAAAGTCAAACAGCTCTCAACCCTGAGTTGTTTTTATTACAGACAAAATGCAAGACTTATCAACAAATCCCCCAGTTCTTTTTTTTAAAAAAATCTTAAGATAGATTCGGAGTTAACATATGAACTGCATAAGAACTAACACAACTCTCTCCCTCGTATTCCAGACACCCTTCTAACACTCAAACATAACCTAATAGAAACATGAAGTCATCACCATTCTATCTTCTGGAAGCGTTTTAGGAAAAGATCCGCAGTTTCGAACGACAGAATGGGAAAAAAATTCAGCTCATCAAAGATGACAACAAGAAGTAGAAGTCAAATGGTATAGGATTATATATATATATAAAAAAAAAAAGTAGTAGAAGAAGTCAAATGCCCAACAAGAAAATTAAGCTAACAGAAGAATTGCTCTATTTGCGATCATCATTCAATACACTCGAAAGTGAAGTAATTTTAATCACTTACTTCGAGCATGAATCGCCTCCTGCAAATCCCTCACAGTGGCCTGCAAAAACACCACCAAACAACAATATATCCTCAGTCCTCGCAGTCACGAACAACACAAAAGAAGAAAGCAAGAGCTATCTACGAGTCTCAGATCGAATTCAGCATAAGATCAAACAATTGATGAGCAGCCTTCGACGGATCTAACGCAGAAGCCAGCGCAGAAGAATAGCAGGAGGAACTTACGGAACCCTCAAGCTCGATTCCACCCTTGATCACCTCTCGGCCGCTACGAGAAGCGACGGCAACCTTCATCTCGCGCCGAGGATTTAAGAGAGCCGACCCAAAGGGCAAAAACCAGCGAGCGGTTTCTCCCCTGCTCGGCCTCAGGGATCGGAAGCTCGCCACAAGTTTCTATTTATTTTGGTTCGTTCGGGTGGGGCCGCAAAGCATGGAGATCTCAATCGGATGCAGTTGGGCCGCCGTCAGTTTTATGGCATGTGGTTGGGGGTTGAGCCTAACGGGCCTCTCCCCGTTCTACCCATCTTCCCCAGTAAAAGGCTCACAAAGCCCGTTTCCCTATTTACTGCATTCTCTTCCTGTTTCCTAAGGCAAGGGTAGGATAAGGTTGCATGAAAAGGGGGAAAATGATGTCTCTTGACACTTAACTAATCTTCTGTGGCTTAACAAGAAAAGTTAAAAGTAAACAATCAAGTCTAGACTTATGTGTTAGGTGTTAATTATTGTGGGTCCATTTCTTGATTCATTGCTGGAAAATGCGAAAATCACATGAAAAGATTACGTAAGAAAGCTATTACCTATTGCTTAGACACTAGCCATCTAGCTTTTCTATGCAAGATTTATTATGTAATGCATTAACATTGCTCGGACTGTGGTTAATACAAGATTGCAGATCTAGGTCACCAGGACGATTTCATAAGTCTTTTTTTTTTAATAACAAAGTAAGTACGGCTTTGCAAAAATGAATAGCTAAATATATTTTAGGGATTCAACATTTAAGAGACATAAGATCTGATTGTATATTTGACAAAAACAAGTTTCCTCAAAAAAGATAAATTATATGATTTATTCAAAAAAAAGAGAGACAAAAATCATATTATGAAGCACATTAGGTACTTTAGAATCATCAATTCTACAATTTTACAAGCAACAGCGACAACCAGCCTACGATTCTATTGAAATTGGAACATCCAGTGCCATCAAAGAAGATGGTTAATTGGTTATGGTATTTGATCCGATCTTGCCCAACAAAGGATATAATGTGAGAGAGAATTTCATAGTATAGAAAATGGTAAGATGTTTGATCCCATCTCAGTAGGATTCCAGATTATCTAAAAGGTTCCAAAATTATGCCTTCCATAGGCCGGAGAGACTAAATTATCGTTACATCCTTATATAGACCACTGTTATTTACAGGCTTTATTATTTCATTGAAGCGCCCAGAGAATGTTAAATTTAGACCTAGATCCAGGACGTTTGTTTCGGGATTTCAATTTCTTCGTCCCCACTCCTCCCCGCCCAATCCTTTTTCGAACCTCCCAGCCTCCCTATTTGGAAGCGCGATGAAACCCTAGCAAGAACGCTTTGCGATCTCCGTCCAATTCGCCATGGACGACCGGTATATCGACGACGCCGAGCTCTGGGCCGTCATCGACTCCGCCGCCGCCTCCCGGTCCCGCAAGCCCCTCCTCGCCCTCAAGAACTCCAACTCCATGAGCCCCGGCCCCTATCCCACACCTCCGAAGCCATCCAGAAACCCTAGGGCCCATCTCTTGGCAGTGGAGGAGGTTAAGGCTCCGGCGGACGGGGAAGTGGTGCAGGAGGAGCACTGGGCGCACCACCGGCCGCCGAAGATGGCGAGGGTCGTGGATCCTGGGGCGAGTAACGATCGTCGGATGGTTGTCGTCAAGCATCCGTCCCGGATGCCGTCGCCGTCGCCGTCGCCGTCGTCTGGGGTGGTGAAGGAGTTGGGCCCGGTGGTCGAGAGCCCGCCGCCACCTGATAGGTGGCAGAGCGAGCAGACGGAGAACCTGAATCACAGCTTATTTGGGAAATTCCCCTCTGTGTCTTCATTCAAGCAGTACCAAAATGCAGCGATGGCGGTAAATTCTGCATCTTTTACCGTATAATTCTGATTGCTACTGTTCTAGCTGAGAATCTGAAATGCTTCATAGCATTTTCTCGATTTCTTTACAGGCTTTTGCATCTGTGGCAGATTGTAAAGATTTCGTGCTTCTTCTTAGCAATGCACAACATAGATAAATGAATAATATTTTGATCTCATATATATATATTTGAGCATCTGCCCCATTGAATCGCTTTTGTAAATCATAATGTGAGCACTACAGTTTTGGTTGTTCTCCAGGAAGTCATATATGTGTTGGTTGCAAGCAGAGAATCCAAAAGGATTTATAGGCTTAGGTGTGCCATGGGCAGACCTATAGCTTGTGAGGGAGAGTTGCTAGAGAACAACAGATTAGAAAAAGATGGCAGTCTTCTTCTTTATCAATGTCCCTATCCTTGTATCTCTTGTCATCTTCTCTTGCTTTAGAGGTGGCTTTACTGTAATTCTTACTAAGTAAATGGATGTCTTATCCAAGCGACTCTAGGGTGTTTGTGGTCGCTCCAAAATAGAGTCTCTTGATACGTTTGAACCATTGACATAGCCACTTTGAAATGCAAATTGAAAATTATTGAGTATATTATAATCATGCCTTCAATAGAAAGCTTACTTCCGTGAACATGGGATTGATTTTATGTATCAACAAATGATCTATTAAGGTTTGAAACCTTCATATGACCTTTCCAAGAAACTGTGCTGGCTGCAAATCCTTGCTCAAGCAACTTCTGATCAAGATATATGACTTGTCTCTTGATTAACTAGTCCTTATTGACTGCATCTGCCCGATGAAAGAATGATAGAGACAATAGCGCCACTTATCCATGCCCACGATGTGTATGGATCGCCAAACCTTCATATGTTCAGTTTGTGTACTTGTTCGTTATCTTGCAGTGTCTCGCTCATTGAGTGTATTTATTTGTTTTCATGTGTATGCAATTTGATGTCCATATGGGAATAGTGCATTTGTTCCAACATTGTTCCACTATATTGTAGCATTACATGGGTTTTCCATCTGAGAAACTTATGTTTGACCACCAGAAGCATGGGGAAAAGATTTTAATAAGCTATTCATGGATTTTATTTTTTGATTTATTTTCTGAAAAAAACATAGTTGTTTCTTTAATATTGTCTATTTTGAAAAGTAAATACTGTTCGGGACTAAATGATATGTTCCGTATTTGTCCTTCAATAAGCAGATCCTAGAGAAAACTGATTATGTCATGATATCTGGGAATCCGTATATTAAGAAATCAGGTATCTTGTTGGAAGTTCTATAAATCTTATGATCAAAACATCTGAACATGTGTTTAATTTCAGTAAATCTCTTATCCGGTCATCCCCTTTAACAGGATGGAGGAAGATATCATTTTTCTTCAATCTCTCATTTGAAATCAAAGAGAAATCCATTGAATTTGATGAAAATCGGAATGTTCAGCGTGCAGAGTTTGTTGTTCGGGCATTCATGCAGTATATCCAACTCCAATACCTTTTCTTTATTTATCATATTTGACTCATGATACTTTGTTTCTAAATTTTCTAATCTTGTTCTATTGTTCTTGATTTTAGAGGTGGAAGGTTCTCGGATGGGTGGGGTTCTTGTGAACGACGTGAGAAAAGGTTCTCGAAACCAAACCATGATATTCCCAGCACAGCTGAAACCAGAGCTAAAAATAAAGCTTGTCAAGTGAGTTTCCTTTGCATAAGTTTATTTATGTAATTTAAATTCTGTAATTCAATCTTTTCAGACATCAGTTCCTTTCAACTTTGGTTTATATGGAGAAAACTTTTTTGCATTAGCAGTTCCACCTATTCGTTATATCTAATCCATCGGACCAATTATTAGATTAGACCCCCCGCATCTCTCCCCCCTGTTGGGAAAAATTTAAATGCGCACGCGGCCCGAAATTTGGCCGCGTGCGCGTTTGAGAGAAGAAAAAAAAATAAAAGGGTAACGCCCAGCGGGCGTTACGCTTTGGAAACGGCCGCGGCCGCGGCCGCGTGCTCATTTGAAAACGAAAACGCCAACGGGCGTTTTCGTTCGCATTAAATGGACGCGTGCGCCCGTTGGCGCACGTTGCGCGGACGCGTCCGTGGAAGGCGCGGACGCGTCCGCCGAAAAGACCATATTACCCCCGATTAAATCCCTATATAAACCCCTCCATTTCATCTCTTTAGGTACACGAAAAATTTCAGAAAAATAGTGGAAAAATTCTGGAAAAATTCTTCTCCCTCTTAGCCACTTCCAAATTTTATTTTACATTTTTTATTCAGTTTATTTAGTTCTTTTCATTCCGTTCTTTGCTGGATCTGCAAGTCCGATCGGGTTCGCTTTGACTTCTTCCGAGACGTGCCGAAGAAGAGGTTGTAGGGTCGTCGTATCTCCGAGAAGGATTGCCGGGTGACCCGTACGTGGGGGCAAATACTTCTTTGGGACAGCGTCTACGCGCTTCGACCTGCTTTCAATCAGGCTATTTCTTCTACCTTTATTTTTAATTTAATATTAGTAGATTGGTAGGATTTGAAATTCTATGATATAAACTTATTAAATGCATAGATTTACTTTGTGCTAGAATAGATTTATTTTGTATTAAAATAGAATTATTTGGATGCCGAATGATATGCATATATATTATTTCCTTTAAGATTTTTTTTTTTTATTAATTGAATTTATAGATTTATTTATTTAGTTAGGAGATATATTGCTAACAATCCAAAGAAGTATTTATTTTTGTTAGTAATATATAATTAATTAAATTCTTTATTACAATTGTGGCATATTAGATTTTAATTGCAATAATTGTTTTTGCTAGCACATCATCAATAATAAATTATTCTAAAGAGTTAATAATTTGGTTAACCTCCAAGAGGTTTATTATACCTCCATTTGGACTTCTCAAGGAGTAATTTCCAGATCCCATTCAAACGGAAAATTCGGAAATTGGTTGATACATAATAGTTAATCTATTGAATTAACTTATTAGATCTCAATAAATTATTCTAATAAAGGAATAAATATTTTAATTCGCTGAATTGACATTTTAGATCTTAATTACAATAATTGATTTGCCATAAAATTAGTAATCAATTATTTCAATAAGGCAATAATTCAAATCTAACATATAATTCATTAAATTGATATTTTAGATCTCAATTAAAATAATTGATTTGCTACTACTAAATTAGTAATCAATCATTGCTAATTCGGAAAATTCAAACGAAAAATTTTGAAATTAGTTAATCCACAATATCTAATTTAAATTTGCATTTAGGTTATTTTAAATATTGAATTTGTGTGATTTCTAGTGATTATATCCACTAACTAATAGTGTCTAAGAAAAGCTTGTCAAAAAGGCATACGTGCCTAAGAAAGGCTGGTACTTAAGTGAGCCTAGTGCTCCACCACCGATCTGGAGCTGATCTGGCTATTAGTTTTTTGGATATATCAATTAGACATCCAAAGTTCAATATAAATATTACTGCAATCTTTTGACATAGATATTTTGATTTCAATCAGGTTTCTGTCACTATTCTGTAACCCTGATCCTATGGCCTCAAACACTAGTGACCATCTTAGTGCCAAACCTGAAAAATTTGATGGCCATAACTTTAGGAGGTGGCAGAACCAAATGCGGTTCTGGCTCACCACATTAGGGTTAATCTCAGCCATAGGTCAAAGTACGACTGAAGTTGATAACGGGTCCAACCCAACTACTTCTTCCAACACTGAACATTCTGCCTCCACTAACACACCCACTAGGACACCTGATGAGATAGATTATCATTGTATCCATAGAATCCTAGGTGCTCTTTCTGAGAGGCTGTATGATATCTATTACACAGCCAAGAGTGCCAAAGAACTCTGGGACACCCTAGATAGCAAATATGGTCTTGATGATGCTGGGGTAAAGAGGTTCAAGGCCTCCGATTTCAATAAGTTTAGGATGGTGGACTCAAAGCCTATGAATGACCAAATTCATGAATTTGAAACCCTGATCCACCAGCTTAGGGCTAATGGAACCAATTTGGATGAATCATTCCAGGTAGCCTGTTTGATAGATAAACTACCTACTTCCTGGTCTGATTTTGCTAAGACCCTGAGCCATACCCAAGGAATTCTCACCCTAACCCAAGTCTTAAACTCCATTAGGATTGAAGAGCAGCATAGGCTTAGAAATAATACCTCTACTGGACCTAAAAATAATGCATATAATGTAGAAGCTCCTCCTAAGAAAAATCAGAACCGACCCTTCCGTAAGAATTTCAAGAAGAAACCCTACAACCCTAGAAACCCTAACCACCACTACAATGGGAAGCCTATTCAATCCCAGGAGCAGAAGAAGAAGAAAGAGGAAGGTGGTGCTCGTTTCTGTTATGTGTGTGGTCGGACCAACCATTTGTCTCCACAGTGCTTCTATAAGAAGACTGCACCTCTTCAATCCAAGAAGAAGGGTCCACACACATCCAGTGCTCAAGTCAACATGGTGACTTCCGGCGCTGGCTCCTCTGAGACAGCTTTCAGGTCTGTTTCCTTCACTCCTGAAGTTAACATGACTTTACAATCACTAGATTGGTGGATTGATACCGGAGCTGGTATTCATATTTGTTCGGATCGTTCCTGGTTTTCTTCTTACCAGATCTCAAGTGGAGGAGCTGTGATCATGGCAAACAGCTCGGAGGCACGTGTGTTAGGAGTAGGACGTGTGGACTTAAAGCTTACCTCTGGAAAAGTCCTGTCACTGCACGGCGTCCAACATGTTCCAGTTGTTAGGAGAAACCTCATTAGTGGTTCTTTGCTTGTCCAGCAAGGCTTTCGTCTTGTTTTTGAGTCCAATAAGGTTGTACTTTCTCATGGTGTTATGTTTATTGGAAAAGGATTCCTTAGTGAAGGATTGTTCAAATTGAATGTAATAGCTCCTTCAATAAATGAAAATCCTTTGATTATGAATATAGAGCCTCCTTCTATTTGGCATGGTAGATTAGGTCATATAAATTATAATTCAATTAAGCAACTTATGAACCTAAATCTAATACCAAAAAGTGATCTCAAGAACCATGAGAAATGTCAAACTTGTGTAGAAGCCAAACTCCCTAGGAAGCCTTTTAAATCTGTTAATAGGGATTCTGATCTATTAGAGTTGATTCATAGTGATGTTTGTGACTCTGGTAGAACTTCTAGGGGAGGTAACAGATACTTTGTAACATTTATAGATGATCTATCGAAGTTCTGTTACATCTACCTAATTAAAACCAAGGATGAGGTGCTCAGCAAATTTAAAATTTTTAAGATTGAAGCTGAGAACCAACAGGAAAAGAAAATTAAAATTCTTAGATCAGATCGGGGAGGTGAATATACATCAAATGACATAACTCAATTCTGTGAAGATCATGGAATCATTCATGAAGTGACTGCACCCTATTCTCCCCAATCAAATGGAGTAGCAGAAAGGAAGAATAGGACTTTAATGGATATGGTGAACTCCATGCTTATAAGCTCAGGAGTACCAGAAAATTTGTGGGGGGAAGCTCTTGTTTCAGCCTGTTATATCCTTAATAGAATTCCCTCTAAAAATAATGATCTAACCCCATATGAAGTTTGGAAACATAGAAAACCTAATCTTAGCTATTTAAAAGTGTGGGGGTGCTTGGCAAAAGTAAAAATACCTGATTTTAAGAGAAAGAAAATAGGCCCTAAAACAGTGGATGCCATATTCATAGGTTATGCAGCCAATAGTAATGCCAATAGATTTCTGGTAATAAGTTCAGAAATAAATGATATTAGTAACAACACTATCATAGAAGCCAGAGATGCAACATATTTTGAAGACACCTTTCCACTTAAGACTAGAGTAGATAGCGGTATAGCTAGTAGCTCTAGTAGAATAAGGACAAGAACAATAGAAGTAGAAGCAGAACCTAGGAGGAGTAAAAGATCCAGGGTAGAGAAAACATTTGGAGATGATTTTTATACCTTCCTAATAGAAGACTCTCCAACTACCTTTGAGGACGCAATGAAATCTTTGGATTCACCTTTTTGGAGAGAAGCTGTGGACAATGAGATGCAATCAATTATCCAAAACCATACTTGGGAATTGACTGATCTTCCTCCTGGTTGTAAAACAATAGGATGCAAATGGATCTTTAAGAAGAAACTTAGACCTGATGGCTCTGTAGATAAATTTAAGGCTAGATTAGTTGCCAAGGGCTTTACTCAGAGACCTGGGGTAGATTTCTTTGATGTTTATGCACCTGTAGCTAGGATAACTACTATTAGGGTCCTTATAGCATTAGCCTCCATTCATAGATTAGTGATTCATCAGATGGATGTTAAGACAGCTTTTCTAAATGGAGACTTAAATGAAGAAATTTATATGGACCAACCAGAGGGATTTAAAATCCCAGGCCAAGAAAATAAAGTTTGCAGACTAGTCAGATCTCTTTATGGTCTTAAACAAGCACCTAAGCAATGGCATTTGAAATTTGATGAAACCATAATGACATTTGGATTTGAAATCAATAGCACAGACGAATGTGTATATCATAAGAGAGTTGGACACAAATTTGTGATCTTGTGCCTTTATGTAGATGATATACTGATCTTTGGGACAGATCTTCAGATAATTGATGAAGTAAAACAATTTTTAAGTCATAAGTTTGATATGAAAGACTTGGGACAAGCTGACTTAATTTTAAATACCAAAATAATTAGAAGTGCAAATGGAATTGAGTTATCCCAAAGTCATTATGTTGACAAGATACTCAACAAATTTAATTATTCGGATTGTCAGCCTGTCTCTACTCCCTTTGATCCCTCTACACATCTTAAGAAGAACTTAGGAACTCCTATCCTTCAAAGCCTATATGCTCAAATCATAGGCTCACTAGGATTCCTAACTAACTACACTAGGCCAGACATAGCATATGCTGTAAATAGACTTAGTAGATATACTGTTAATCCAAATAGAGATCATTGGACAGCATTAGAGAGAATTCTTAGGTATCTTAAGGGTACCAAGTCCTATAGTTTGCACTTTAGTGGGTTTCCTGCTGTTCTAGAAGGCTATAGTGATGCCAACTGGATCAGCGATACCTTAGATGTTAAATCCACCACAGGATACGTCTTTCTCCTAGGAGGTGCTGCTGTGTCTTGGAAATCCACCAAACAAACCTTAATATCTAGGAGTACCATGGAATCTGAACTGATAGCTTTAGACACTACTAGCACTGAGGCTGAGTGGCTCAGAGATCTACTTATAGACCTTCCTGTAGATGAGTCACCTTTACCACCTGTCTCCTTACATTGTGACTGTAAATCTGCAATAGATAAGTGCAACCAAGAAAATGCCAATGTAAAAATGAACAGGCACTTAAAAGTACGTCATAAATCATTGAGATATAAATTGAAAAATAATGTTATTGCCTTGAATTTTGTAAAATCAGAAAATAATTTGGCTGATCAGCTTACAAAAGGTTTATCTAGAACAGTGGTTCTAGAGTCGTCGAGGGGGATGGGGCTTAGCCCATAAAGATAGATCACCACGGTGGGAACCCAACCTTAAAAGGTTCAATGGGTAGAAACAAACCGAAGTGTGACTAAGAGGAGCACTATTTTATGTTGTCCTCATCCCTATGGCGCTAGTGCTCATAAAAGCAAGCGGTAGGATGAGTTCGTTTGTATAACTCTTAATGAGTCCGAGACCCAAGAGGCAGGAGCTTCCTTGCTAGCTTCCTTATTAGGACTCACCTATATGTGCAGTCGTGAGGCCGCGATTATGGAAAATGGGCGATTCCCTAAAAAGCACATGATAGATATCTGCGCATGGCCATAACAGCGCAACCCGCTTAGAACCCAGATCGGGCTATATTATGTGTGTTGTTGATTTAATCTGAGCCATGGACCGAGGTTCAAGGTTAAGACCACCTTGGCTCCACAGATGTAATCAATTGTCACTAAGTGAAGGTTCAAACCGAAAGGTACCTACACCTATTACATAATATAAGATATCCAGCATTTTATTTTGATTTTAAAATTATTTAAATTTTTTGTGGGGGATTGTTGGGAAAAATTTAAATGCGCACGCGGCCCGAAATTTGGCCGCGTGCGCGTTTGAGAGAAGAAAAAAAATAAAAGGGTAACGCCCAGCGGGCGTTACGCTTTGGAAACGGCCGCGGCCGCGGCCGCGTGCTCATTTGAAAACGAAAACGCCAACGGGCGTTTTCGTTCGCATTAAATGGACGCGTGCGCCCATTGGCGCACGTTGCGCGGACGCGTCCGTGGAAGGCGCGGACGCGTCTGCCGAAAAGACCATATTGCCCCCGATTAAATCCCTATATAAACCCCTCCATTTCATCTCTTTAGGTACACGAAAAATTTCAGAAAAATAGTGAAAAAATTCTGGAAAAATTCTTCTCCCTCTTAGCCACTTCCAAATTTTATTTTACATTTTTTATTCAGTTTATTTAGTTCTTTTCATTCCGTTCTTTGCTGGATCTGCAAGTCCGATCGGGTTCGCTTTGACTTCTTCCGAGACGTGCCGAAGAAGAGGTTGTAGGGTCGTCGTATCTCCGAGAAGGATTGCCGGGTGACCCGTACGTGGGGGCAAATACTTCTTTGGGACAGCGTCTACGCGCTTCGACCTGCTTTCAATCAGGCTATTTCTTCTACCTTTATTTTTAATTTAATATTAGTAGATTGGTAGGATTTGAAATTCTATGATATAAACTTATTAAATGCATAGATTTACTTTGTGCTAGAATAGATTTATTTTGTATTAAAATAGAATTATTTGGATGCCGAATGATATGCATATATATTATTTCCTTTAAGATTTTTTTTTTTTATTAATTGAATTTATAGATTTATTTATTTAGTTAGGAGATATATTGCTAACACCCCCCCCCCCCCCCCCCCGGCGCACGATGCGCCTGACTTTGTCAAGCAAAACACACTAACCAGCTCTTAGGTTCCTAACAAGTGATTGTTTGACAAAAATTTAGAAGCTTTCATTTTCATTTATACGAACAAATAACATGTTCTAGTAGTTAACCTAAATAAAAAGGAACCTCCTACTTGTGGTTTTGTTTAATGGTAGTTGGTTAGTGTAACTACTGTTTTTTAATATCTGGAGTAAATGGTGATTTTAGTGCCTCTAACCATGTGTTAGGCATCTATCATTTTCTATCAAGCATCAACGTACTTTATGTGTTTGAAACCATTTTTGCCTACCTATAAAGATGGATGGCCAAGCTGATCCCATTATAGATACATATCTTGTACAATCTCCCATCTTTACATTGCATTAATTTGCAAACTTCCTTCTAGATTTTTGGATCAGGATACTACTTTCTTCTGAGAAAGATGAAAACCTTCCAACGACCTTTAGGGCTTGTTTGGCTATTCCTACAGAATTGGGCTGAAATCATGTAGAATTCTTGGATTAGGCCGTCTATTTAAGCATGACCCAGTATCAACCAAACTCCACCCATTACAAATCTTGTAGAAAAAAAAAATTATGGAGATTTTATTTTTCATCTTGTAGCTCAAAGGCCAGGATCAGGGTTGAGTTTGGATATGTTTTTAAAAAATGCAGGCTAGATAGGCCAATTGGTCTGATTCCTATATGATTTTCAGCCCAATCATATAGGAATACCCAAAAGGCTTTTAGTTGGATATACTTCCTACTTGACCTAAGATATACCAACCTATTTTGTCTAGTCATGTGCACTTGCATACGAGAGAGAGGGAAAGACTTATGATCCATACAAATTGTATTTATCCCTCCCTCTCTCGCCTGCTTAGGTATATGATTATCTTGAGGTGACCTGTGGCCACTAAAATGAAGATCTGCTATAATATTGGTAAAGTTGTGACAGCAAGCCAGCACCAACATTACATTATTTCACTTGAGCAGTATGGTTTTAAAAGGACGTTTTTAGAACCTCAGAAACTGACCCCAAGGAAAATAAATGATTAAGAGCACATCTGGTATATTTCAAAAGTTTGAGGTCAAACTCTTTATCTGGTATAAGTATGTAAATAATACTTGCCTTTTCTTATCTTAACCGTGCAGGGATTGGTGCTTTACATTCATTATAATATGTTCAAAATAGAAGGAACAAAATTTTTGCCTCCAGGCTAGGGGCTTAGAACAGGACTGGACATGCTCGAGCAAAAATCTTATTCAAAATTCATCTGTCCTTTATTATCATCTACTCATGCCTTGATGGAACTATTTCTGAAAAATGAAGCTTTTTTTATATATGTATCACTTAATATGTCTATGTCTTTAGGCATTTGTTTGTTTCACGATTTATACCTAATATTAGCCTCAGGTTTCAGAGAAAATGTCTGATATCTTATCTACTTCTTTCCATGAATTCTGATTTTACTCTTTCCAAAGGATAGGATGTGCTTGTTTTCTTGGCTTCTATTTCTCATTCATCAAGCGAACACATTGTCTAGCCATAGTATTCTGTTTCATCTTATAATATTAAATGTGACTCTACCACTTGGTTGATAATAACAGACAGAACTTAGTGTGTGAAAACTTTCCCAAGGAATGCCTCATCTCATGCCTTGGGTATGGCTTTCCAGAGTCCCCGTGAAGCATATAGGTGAAACGATCGGAGCTCTTATGAGGGAATGTATCACATCTTAGCTTGTCTTATTTACAGATTCTATCTTATTTTTTATGATATTTTGATTAAGATGCAGACTTAGGTATATCATGTTCTTTAAGCTTTATAAAATTATGGTGATATTAGACTAATTAAACATTGGTCATGGTTCAGTATATGTTGTCCAGTTTTCTTTTTAAGATTGAACCTTGGCCTTGGCGAAGTTTGTTAAAGTAACCATTTGCACACGGGCAGACATGATTTTTTACATGACTTTTTATTGTTTTATATTTTTCTGGGATATCGAGGATAATTATGAATATTACACCTTACGACTTGAGGTTTATCCTCCGATAATTTACGCCTTTACCTTTTCAAACATTGGGCACCATCAATGAATATGACATGATACGTAGGCTGCTTCATTTGTCTTCTTGTCAATCTTGAAACCCCATGCTTTTGCTACCAGCATGATTTTCATTTCTAGGCTATGTTATCGGCACCAAGCATCAGGTCAACACCTTTGTTTTGTGACCAATTTGCATCCCATTTCCTCTGTTTGTCGCTATTCTGTAAATAGTGGCTTTTAAGTTAAATTTCCAGTGTCTGGCGCATTGGTTTGTCATCTGGAAAAGAAATCAAGTCATGTAATTTTGTTTTAAAATCCACCTGCACAGCCATTTTCTAACCATCACCGGTACTGCCGCTGCCTCCCACAACCCTTCCTCAAAAAAGAAAAAAAAAGGGAATAAAATTCATGCCTATATTTTTGAAGGTCATTATATGAATACATGAGGAAATCTTGCTATGCGACCACAGAGTATTCAGCATGCCGACAAGATGCACCTTCACTATCTGTTCTCATTATTTGAAATATCAAAAGAAATGTAGCTTTGTAAGGACTATTGGTGGTTGCAGCTTGATGAATTTTACTTTGTCTCAGAGGATTGCTTTGTGTTGTTCCTGATCAATGATAAAATTTGACCTTGCAGGACCTTCTTGGTATTGGAGAATACCGACCGGGTGTAATCAATGGCTTTCGGTAGGTGCAACATTTAACATAACGCTGATATTGTCGTCTTCAAGTTCTCATAGAACTTGTAACCGTTGTTGGGTGGAAAGTATTATCTGATCAATTCGAAAATGTTTTGTTGGATCGTAAAAAGAGAGAAGTGAAACCATTGAAAAACAACAAGGGCCAGTTCTGTGTGCAATAGTAGATTCCCGCCCATTGAAGTCCAGGGATTGTCAGCAAAGTTTGTTCTTTGCTTCTTTTCCAGGAAACAGCACTTCGCTGTTGCATCAGCTGGTGTTCGCTTGGAAATTTTCAAACCAAAAAAAGAAAAGAAAACCCCTTTTGTTATTGGTTTTTTTTTGTTCTTTTTTGGTGCAATCCTTTTGTTATTGCTAAGGTACGATTTCATAAATTGATGCTATCTTGACTGCGTGGCAACTGTGAATGAGGAACCAACTTGGCAGGCCTTGTAACCTCGACCTACCGTCATATGATTCCCATTAATTGTGGTAAAGTCTTTGGCTAACTAGTTATTTGTACATTATCCATTTTAATTTTTTGGATAATTTATGTGCATATGTATTCATGCTTGTTCATCCTCATCATACTGCAAAATGCCCAGTTTAGCACCGGTGGGCCAGTTGAGAGTATGTAACGGGGTGATGGAGACTGGATGCTCCATGCATTTGGTAGGTCCGCTGGAAAGCTGAAGCATCCTCTTTTCCTTTAGTAAATTCTTGCTTTATTTCATGTCACTGGATCAGGAAGCTCACCCCACAACCGTTTTCCTTCGGTCCGGCTCATTCTGCAAGCATTAATGATTATGAAAGGACTCCACAACTTGCACGCAGCTCTGTTTCTCTTTTCTGCCATTCAATTAGTGTTTCACGGTCTTTTCTCAAACAAACAAACAGAAAAAAAAAGGTATTGCACTGTTGGTGAACATGGGGTCGAGCAAACATAATTCCGTAGTAATCCTTGATGTCCATTTTTTTCAGGAAAATATTCTGGTGTTTTTTCTATGCACGTCTTGGTTAACTTTTATCTTATTTTATTTTTGTGATCTGTTGGATGAGGACTATGTTGCCTTGAGATTCTTGTAATTTTGTCACATACGTTTTTCTTCCATTGTTCCAACATGCCAAGCATCTCGTTAATAAATTATTGGTCTCTACGTGCCCTTCCGTATGTCATTGTGGATTTCAGCACTCCCAATGGTTGTTTTAAGCTCTAGCTGATGGTCGTTTTCTTTCCCCTTCACAGCAATACTTATGGACCCAAGCATAAAACATGGACATCCGAAAAAAAGTTTAAATTGTTTAGATTCTATTTATTCTATGCCTGAAACAAGAATCAGTGATCTGCAGGCTCCTTGTCGTTTTTCACTCATAAGCTATGAAATTCATGTTGAAGATCTTACTTCCTCACAAGCCTCCCCAGGTTAAGAATATTTGCTACCAACCCGTGCAGGCGTCCGTGAGCAGGATTGGCATCGAAAGACTCAAGAGGATCCACTCGCATCAGCTAGTGGATGATGATGGAGCTGTTTGGAAACAGGGATGGAGCGCCCCTTCAACATAATTAGCCCAAATTGTGACACAGAACCAGGAGCGACCAAGTCCTTATATATATATATATATATATATATATATATATATATATATATATATATATATATATATATATATATATATATACTGGTAGAGTGGCAAATACTCGGTAGATCATTGCCAAGTCCTTATCCAGGATTGCAAAAGTACCTGGCAGCACCACGGCCAAAACCCGCCCATAAATTAGTTTGGAACTCGTTGAATATTTATTTGGAGTTTGGCCAGACGCACGACGGGCGCTGGTGGGTTAGGCTCAGGCAGTGGGTACGGCTGTCATCATTCAGGCCTTGGAGAACTTGGCTGGCGAGCAGTTCTTGGAGGCTGCGACTCTGGGACCTTTAGTCCAATGTCGTCAAAGAGGCCTCTTCAGGCAAAAGCCCCAGCTGTCATCATGGTGTGGAGAAATTGTTGCATGGACCAGGTCCACTGGACCAGTCCAACGGTCAGTCGCCACATTACCCTCCTTGCATGTAAACCATTTGGGAAGAGGATTCATTCTGTCATCCACCGTCCACGCGCTCCAGGATTTGGACCAGGTCCATCTGGTGCTCTGTCATCTTTTACCGGATGTAACTCTTGAACCGATAGAGCTGTTCTGGTAGACCCGGTCTTAATAATTTCTCGTTCTGGCCATGGCGAAGAAAAGGTGAACCAGGCCTTTGGTATGGCAATTGATGCCCCTGCCCTGTCTTCTTCGCTTCTTTTACTTTCTGTTAAACAAGACAGTGGGAGAGCAGATTCTATATATATGTATATACATTGGAAGGATCATTCTCTGGTGGCTCACATCTCTCTCTCTCTCTCTCTCTCTCTCTCTCTCTCTCTCCCCGTGTGTGTGTTTCAGAAGCTCATGTTCCTATGCTCTTCAACTGAGCCTCCTTTGGGCTCTTCCTAATGAACTGTGCTGGTGCCTGGTTATATGAAGTGACTTGATTAACCCAGCAGCTCAACAGCCAAGTGGTGGAGCAAATGGCTCGACAGGTACATAAATTTAGATTTGTTTGCATGTTCTCATATTGTTCCTCCTCTCTACCTCTCGATTTAGTAGCTAGGTTCTGTCTGCTTCTCATGTCATGTCTCTATGGATCTCTATGAATCTCTCTGGCTCTTTCTCCCTGTTCTTCCGTGCAGGCTACTGTGTCATTTTATGTGTCTTATTTTTATTTTTTTCTGACTCTCTTTATTGCCTGAATGACAGGAAGGTGGGTGGCCCCTGGGACTGCAGCCATTGAATGTGAGGGCTGGTTTAATAAGGAACCTCGATTTTTCTGGGTCTCTTTCCTTGAGTACTCGGGTCTCTGGTTCCCCAAGTTCATCTTCTATTACTTCATCAGATTTGGATACAGAGGTAAAACAATTAATAAGGACTAGAACTGAGGCAAGTGGCAACCTAGCTAGGGCTCCAAATTTTGTTCTTCTTTCATCCTATCAGGATTCTAGAGATGATGACAAGGGTAGATGTAGGAGTATGGCCTGACCTTTTTTTTGAAGGGTGTATGGCTTGACCTTCTTAAACAAAGAAAAGAATGAAAATATTCCTTTGATTACCACCTAGTTGCCTATTCACCTTCTTGCAGTTCAGTCCTAACTACACTTTTCCTTCTTTTCTAATGATGGATTTCATGGTCTTTTTTTTCTTTTCCCACAGATTACATATCTTTTCTCTAATCACATGTTACTCCATCATGGCCTTTCGTCAAAACTCATCATAGCCATGGCACCAACAAGCACGCTTCATGATTCTGGCGAGCTTCTGTGAGAGTTTTCCTTGCATAAGATTGTCACATGGCAAGCGTCTTTGGTCCTCACTCTCCTCGGGGTCTTATTTATGTCTTTATGGTGCTTCCCCATTTTTAATTCTTCCGAAAGGAGACCAAAATCACCAACCAACGCATCATCTTGTTGTGGGTCCCTCTCATATTTTTATCAAACATTCAAACTAGAACATGGAATGGATGAAAGATTATAGCACTGCCAATCCAAGTGCATCCGCATGCAATTCTACCTTCATGAGTAAGGGGTCAAACCTGCACTCACTTGAGCAGGATTTCCTTCGCCAGAGTTTGTCTCGAACAATTTATAAGATATTAAGATATAATCAGATTTTCCATAACAACTAAACTAGTTCATTATGTAACATTGTTCGACATTTCTGGTTGCAGTCCACTGGATCTTTCTTCCTTGACAGGAGCATCACACTTGGCAGCCTTATGGGCATTACAAGCATTCTTGAGCTGTCGAGTAGATCCCTTAGAAGAAGCAGGAAGCCAGACACTTCAAGAGGGAAGAGGAGCCATACGAACAGAACTTGGTTCTCTCTTTGCACAAAGGCTCAGCTTAAAAGTGAGAAGACCAGTAATGCTCCATCCCTTGGCCATTTTCTTGAGGTGGAGAGAAGAGCTAGTACTGCCCACAGGAGGAACAGGAATCCTATTGCGTATGAACTTGATGGATTGCCTGAAAACCAGCCCAATGCAGCGACCAACTCTCTTTTTGCAAATGGCCTTATCGTTCCACCTCAAGTTGATGGAAACGGAGCTCTGGTATTGGTTGGAGACGTTAAGAAATCAAATTCTAGAGGAGGCTCGAGCGATGACAATGGCTACTGTTTTGCACTGATGTTTCCATGCATGGGCGGTCAGTGCAGTCGATGAAGACAGGCATCAAGTTGCCAACTTCCATTCTGAGAGAATGTATTGTTTTACAGTGCAAGTTCAGCTTTCGGTTCTATGGTCTTAGCTCGGAACATCTCACTTATGGAAGCCCTCGGAGAAGGTGGATCTGGTTTAGTTTATCCCAAGGCTTGGATCGCCAGGCACTCAGCCAAAAGTTCTACTGGGAGGGATAGTGGTGGGTTCGGACTCTCTTGTTTCTATTAGCACTTCAAGACACATAATGAATTGGAGGGAAAAGTAGGCATCCTTCATTAAACCTAACCGGTTTTTCCCTTACCCTTTAGCTGAGAAAGCAATCCTTTTTTTTGAACTCAAGAAATAAAAGCTTCTTGTTGCCTGTCTTATTCTCCATGATACCTAGCGGTACAGAGAGCATATACTAATCTATGTGGATTGACATTTTCATTGCAACGCGCAGGTGGGTGTAGAACTTATTATTGTGACATACCTATCCATAATTGGAATTGGAGGGAAGGTTTATAGTAGCATTTTCCGGACAAATTTTGAACAAATCAAGGGCCTGTTTGAGAAATCTAGCAGGATTGAGCTAATTTTTTTTATTGAATCATGGATTACACAGTTTATTTAAGCGAGGCGTATATTAACTCGATCCCTTTCTAATCCAAATTCTGTGGGAGAAATTTAAAAAAAAAAAAAAAAAAAATCTCTATAGATTTTCCTTACCATCCAACAGGCTCGTAGATGGGTTTAGGCCTGGACTAGGATGGGCCTTTAGGGGGAAAAAGAGCTGGGTAAGTTAATAGGTCCGATTTCTATAAAAAAAATTCAGCCCAATTTTAGTGAATTTTTTAAAGTTTCTAACCTCCTAGGTAGCATAATATGCCATTTGCCTTTCTTCTCCTTGAGAGAAAAGATGCAGATGAATGGCAAACTCATATAAAAACTACACGCAAAACTAATTTGCTCTTGCCACCATGTCAAGTCTCTTCAGCAGATCTTATCCTCAAGTTGGGCCCCCGTGTGAAGGCCGGCCCACCTTCCACATTTCCTGACCATATGTGATGTTCTATTAGGACAACAACACTACTACATTAGAGTTGCCCCGGGAAGTCGGGCGCAAAACCACAGTTGCAACTCATTTCACCATCCAGCTTTGCAAGCAATTCGATAGAAAAATTGCCTGCCATGTATTTTTTTTTTTATCTATTTTTTGAGATTAGAAGGGGTTAATCCTTACCTTTTCTATCCTATGTCTACCTCATCATCAAAGACTAAGGCCCTGTTTGAGGGAGCTGTTGGCAGTAGAGCTGTTGGAAGTAGAGCTGTCTGAAGTAGAGCTGTTATAAAAAGCTGTTTGCTGTTTGGTAACTACATTAAGTGCTGTGGTACTTTGTTTTATATTTGATAAACAAACTGAAAAAGTACTTTTGTATGACAAAATTACCATAAAGGACATTGCATAGTATTATACAACAGAATATAATAAAACATAACATATATTAATACATAAATATACGATATAGTATAATATTTTTGTAATATAAAATAATATTATTATAATATAGCATAATAGTAATATAATTATTAGAGTAAATTAATATTTGGTAATATAACATAATATTAAATTATTTAACATAACATATTAATGTATTATGATATAATGTAATATATATTATATTTATAGTATAATACAATAATAAAGGTATAAAATATTATAATTATTAGTATAAATTAATTTCTCATAATATAACATAATATTAAATTATTTAAAATAACATATTAATGTATTATAATGTAATGTAATATAATATAATATTTATAGTATAATACAATAATAAAGGTATAAAATATTATAATTATTAGTGTAAATAATTAATAATGTTCAAATATATTTATTTTATTATCTTATTTATTTATTCATTCATTCATTCAATTATATAAATATTTATTTATTTATTTATTTTTTATTTTTTAAATTTTCTTTTCTTCTCTTTTTTTCTTTTCTTTTCTTCTTTTTTTCCTTTTCTTTTTCTTTTCTTTTTTTTTTCTTCTCTTCTTCTCCTTCCTTCCTCTCCCCCGTTCTCCTTTATTCTCCTCCCGCGCAGCCGGCGGCGCCGGAAGGGGGCTAGGCCGCCGCGGCCGCGGGAGGGGGCCGGGTCGTGGCCGGCGGCGGCCATGGCTGGCCCCCTGGGAGGCTGGGAAGTGCTCTCCCGCGAGGCCGACGTAGCGCCGGGCCGGGCCGTGGCGGACGCGGGAGGGGGGCGGGTCGTGACCGCTGGCGGCCGCAAGAAGGGGGAGAGGGAGGGGGTGCGACGGCGGGGCCTCGCAGACGCGGGAGGGGGGCCGTGGGACCTCCTTCTTCTTCGGCACCGTCCCTTTCCGTGACGGGGACATCGTCGCTGGTCGCGGCCGCGGGAAGGGGAAGACCACATGTCTTCCTCTTCTTCGGCACCTCCCCACCATGGGGGCGGGGGAGAGGGAGGGGGTGCGACGGCGGGGCAGAGGGAGAGGGTGCGGCGGCGGGGGAGAGGGAATGGGGTTGGGTGGGAGAGGAAGAGATCGTGAGAGAGAGGTTTTTGGGAGGAAATTTTTTTTTTTTAAATGGGGGTATTTTGGTCAAAAATACAGCTTTCAGAAAAAGCTGAAAACGGCATTTTCGGAAAGCTCCAAATTAGAGCTTTCCCCCAAAAGCTGTTTTCAGCTTCCCGCAAAAGCTGAAACAGCTTTTCAGAAAATTTACCAAACACCATTTTTTAGCTAAAAGTACTTTTGGAGAGCCAGAAAGTGCTTTTTGGCCCTTCAAAAGCTCCCCCAAATAGGCCTAACTCTTTTTATCGAAGTGACAAAAAATGGTACCATCCGAGCAAGTGCTTCCATATAATCTAACTAGCCCACTACTAAAGCCCATCTCCCAACTGTTTTTTAGATTTTGGAACAAATATGGGCTTTAAGGGTTTTGCATGGTGCTACCCTTCATATAGAAGCCTCATCAACCTGTCGAAATGAAGCAGTTGAGGTCCACTATCAGTTCCAACTTCTAATCACAATCCTTCTCCTACGATCCCATCTCAACCAAATCATCCCTATACCTCTCTTCTTCTTCTTTTTTCTTTTTTTTTTCTTTTTTTACTTTGACAATTCATCATGCAATACATGTACGAATATATCCAATAAAATTAAGGAATACAAGCTCACGGAGTGTCCGAGGCAGCTCTCCCTCTTCTGACCATAAGGTATACTCTGAATGATTAGCTATGTAAGCAGCCACCCAGTCAGCAACTCCGTTAGCCTCTCTAAATACATGCTTGGCCTGAAATGCTACCCCATCTTTCATCATCATCTGGATGTCCCATAGTAGAGGGTGGTCCGAGCTCACATCTCTCGGACCCTCCTGAATCTAACTAATCATCGTGGCTAAGTCGCCCTCTAAGATGACCGAACTGGCCTGCAGCATCCGTCTTGCATGTCGAAGGCCCATCCAGACCGTCCTCAACTCCGTCCCGGAGACCGAAGTGTCAAATAATTGGCAACCGCCCGCTGTCACCACTCTGAAGTATGAATCTCGAATAACAAAATATACATCTCTTTTTCTATCTCCATCCAAAGTAGATCCGTCAAAATTAGCACCTTCTTTTCTATCTATTATTAGTAGAGCCGTCGTAGAAAGATAGGTATTTGTACATTTATCTTACGATCTTGTAGTACAGGGACCAGAACACGGAGCCCAGAATTGGAGACTCCATCAAAAGCACCACCCATCTTCCATCTCAATGGGACCCATCCTTATTGCGAGAGACCAGTCCAATATAGCTTCCAACGCTCTCTTCTCTTTTTCTTCTCTTTTTTGGGAGTGCAGCGTTCGTACAGGCGTAATTCATGATGGTTGCATTCGTTCAGGGGAACAACGATGGGCACGCCATCGGTACCCAAAAAAAAAAAAAAAGAGAAGCGGACGCACGCGGCCTCAGTCTTTGGACCCGCTTTCGGCCGAAACGAGCAGATTTCACGTCCAGAGGTCACGGGTTTCACCAGCTGCCTCGCCCAACGCACATGGCGTAGCGACGGATCCACAATAATTGAGACCTTTCTCTTTTTTTTTTTTTTGTTTGATACATCCAGATAAGAAGTTCTTCGCTGGAAAAAAAAAAAAAATAACAAGATAATATAGATATACAAAAACGATGAAAAACAACTCCATACGCATCAACTTTTAAAATTTGAAAAAGATCGGTATATATATGAGGCGGGTACTGAAGATTGAGTGTATCCTCCTTCAAAGAAATTCTGCGACGGTGATCGATTGGATATGGAATAAGAGGCGAAAGAGGATGAAAATCCTTTACTTTGCGATATCTGTTGGATGGTAAGAGACTGTAGCACCTTTCAGGCTGTGTATGTGTACCGAAAAATGAACAAAGTTGTTGATTGGGTCATCACCTATGCTGCCCGATACTCTAAAGAGATCCTCTGGACATAACAGAGGTCGATTTTTCACTACTTTGTCATTTTCTTTTTCTTGATTTTGCTAGTTGCACTTGCATTAAAGTAGCGTGAGCGGTCGTTGTACCCAAAAAAAAGGTAAAAAATATGTGTGGATGGTTTGGCGAGCATGATGAGTGAGAATGGAGATAACATTTTATGCTCTCCTGCTGAAAAATTCAATCCAGACTTTTCTTTTAGGGTTGAGGTATGTTCGATTTTTGGATCACAATCCTTCGGTTTTGAGCAGGCAGCACCTTTTATAATTCAATTTTTAAAAGCTTCAGGTTGTTTGATGCATTGGAAATTTGAATAAATATAACATTAATAGAGCAAAAGGGAATCTAGATGAAGTTCGCTTGTTATGTTATATAACACGGGCCTACATAACGAATTGAATGAAGTTTAGATTAAAAAAAAGAACAAATTGAATAAAATCTTATCAAATAACTAAGCTTTAGGAATTCAAAGAACTTGATTCGATCAATTTTCTTCACACTCTAGAATACCTCAATGATTTTTTTTTTTTTGTATAAAATTTACGAGCCAAATTGGATGAGGCTAGGGCTGTCCAAGTTGTAAAAATTTCTTATAACTTATGTTAGAGCGAACTTAAAATTTTATTCATGATGACATATGTAGACCACATGTAGATGCTTATGTAGATGTTTTTTTTCGATCATTAAGTTTGGTTTTTCAAACTAATAATCGAATGATTAGATACAAATATGTCTGATTAATGAAAACTTTATTTCCACTGCACTTTGAGATTCGAATCAAGATGACATGTTGATTTTCCAATGAACAGCCTTACCACCATCATGCTACATCAGATGAGTATACAGCAATCAACCCGGCAAGTGGAACAGAAGAGATGATCATACCATCTATTTGATTATTAGTCATCGTATTAAGCATTTGACTTGGCTATCAAGACGTTCACATGATGCCATCACTTCGTCAACTTGGACTGCTTTGCTTCAACAACATCTAAGATTTAATTGTGATGGTCGACCAATGAAGTAGATATTTTGAGGGCTTTTGGAATCTAAAGCTAGGAAAAAGGAATGCATCCGGACAAGAGACTCTTGTGATCTCCCTCCTCTATTCCCCACTCTATATGCTATCTTGATTTGATTTCAAAAGGATCCTTCCTTCATTGCAAAACAAAATCAATGGGATGGAGAGAGCTTAACAATTGTCATTTCGACCTTTATTTCAACTTTCTGCTGTTTAGTCCAATGTTTATCCTTCCTTCACACGGCAGCTGAACCCCACCCGGGCCCATGTCAACATCTTGACCCAACACCAAGAGCCAGCATTCGTGGGGTGGAAGGGTGAACACATCTTTTTTTTCCCCCACAAAGTTAGTTAGGACTCATATACTTCTCGTGTAAATACATCCAAGAAAGTTAAAAAGTAATAAGGGCTCGTTTGGTTCGCGGGAAAAGAACGAAGGAAAGTGTGGTCAACGAAAAAGTAATGAGATGCCTCTTGTTTGGTTGGAGTTTTCAAATAAGAGAAATGAGAAAGTTGTATTCCCATGGAAATATGGTTCCCACATTTCATGAAAAAGTCTTTCCCATGAGAAACATGGAAAAGTTACTTTTCCATAAGGCGGGAATCATTCCATTTTTATTTTTTTCCAAAAAGACCCTTCAGCATTAAAGAAGCATTAAAGAGGCATTAAAGGCCTAATTTTTATTAAGGGCATAATAGGAATTATACATAACTTTCCTAGGAAAGTGGATCGCTAATCAAACATAAACACTTTGGAAATTTGTCACTTTTTCATGGTCAACTAAACATGCCAAAAGTATTTTCCTAGGCATCCTCTTCTTAGGAATTTATTTCCCAGGAATTATATTCCTACGAGGGAAAATGCTTCCCGTGAACCAAACGAGCCCTAAGTCTCGGAGCACTTTAGGCAGCTCCCTCTTACCAATTTAGAGAACTCCCCAGAGTGATTTGCCACATACGAGGCCACCTCCGTAGCTCTCTGCGAGGTGCTCACCAAACAGATGGTCGATCCGGCTGGTCTCCCACCCAACTCTGTCCAAGTGGAGGAGATCGCAAGCCCACAGACTATCCACGGCCTCAACATTGACTATGATCAGCCAGAGCTTCACCGAGAGAGAATCCACCTAAGAGTCCTCCACAACATCCATACTATACCCATCACCAATCAACCACTTGGTTCCATGCTCTCTTTTAAGTAATATATATATCCCCAGCATCAATAGTTTGGCCTTGTGCCCCCATCATCCAGGGGATCCCACAGTCCAACTACCTCAACAACAAATTTCAGAAAGCAGATTTCACCTTATGAACCAAGCTACACAAGTCAGACGAGCAGTGTAAAGCTAAATGGAGCGCTAATTCAAAACAATAGATTGCTGTAAATAGAGTTCAAGAACAAGATCTACCAAAGTTGAGTCCTAAGCCAAATTTTTGGAGATCATAGCTTAATCATAGATGGTGATTGAAATGTTTTTTTTTTTTTTTGAAATAGGATAATTTTTCAAGACTTACAATATGACACCGCCTCCCGAAAAGAGCCTTGCCTCTAGTGATCAAGCCCAAATTCCATTATTTAGGTTTTAAAATAGACCCGTCAAATCAATTTTTTTTTGAGAAAAATTTTAATCAGATGTATCTCTTAATCCAACAATAATTTACCAAAATACAGAAATCAAAGCTGATGTAAAAGTCAAAATCTATCTCCCATGGAATTTTAATTTTTTCAAATTTATTTCTACTAATCATATATATATATATATATATATATATATATATATATATATATTAGAAAAATGAGGCTAATTAGAGCTAGGATGGAAATCCGATCTGAATTATACAAGAACAGATCTCACTATTACATATAATGGCTATATATTATGATCATCAATGAGAAAAGAGGATATAAATCCTACTTTCGAAATTTTTTCGTCTTCTTTTAAATTTGTTTCAAAAAATTTTGAGTTCGGAAGGTTAAAAACAAAAAAAATTGGTTTTCTCCAATCGGATCAACCACTGAATAATGGAGCCCTACCTCCATGCACAATTATATGGCAGTCACATGGTAGCCAACACCCAAAGGTCATTTAAATGAATTGTTCATTTGTACCATCTTTGTTGTTACAGAAGTAGACAGGCAGGCCTACAACTTCTCCACCCTTCAAAGAAAACTAGTTGGATTGTGGCGGTCCTTGATGCAACCACTTTTGAGTTCCCACAATGGGCACCAGTCACAATAATTACAACTACAATCTCTCATCAGCAAAGGTGAGGACAACCAGCCTTACCAAAAGCACCAGAGTGTACGGTCCTTGCTACTAGCACCCAAAGACCGACCCAAAAACTGCATAGGGGACTGCTTATTGGATTTCTCCTTCTGCCTTTAGAATGAGAGAATCTACATAAAAGCAATGGACTGCTTCAAGGATCCCTCAAAATTGTTCACCTGTCATGAATTGGGGCGTCTCAAGGCTTATCCACCACATCCTTACTATCGGCCATCCGCCCTGAACCACGGCCGCCCATCTTTCCAAATGATCCCATAGCAGAAGATAGGCCTTTGAAGCTGCTGCTTCCTTCGCCGACATTCCGAGACCTCCTCGACCGCCTCTGCTTTGAGCTGCCATTGTCTCCGTCATCCTCGGCCCTGGTTTTGGCCACCACCAGCCGGGCTATGTTGCTGCGGCAGAAGGGGCAGGCGGGGGCTGGCAGGCTCGACGTTGCGGGGTTGGGCTTGCTGTGGCAGCATAGAGCCAATGTGCAATGCGCACACATCTGATGCCCACAGCCTTGGACCTCGATGGTGCAGACTTGGTCGAAGCAGATACAGCAGAGCTCGGTGTCGCTCGCCTGCAGGACATTTCACCACATGAATCAGATCAAAATGTTCCAATTAGGTGTTCTATCAGCAGGTATACTTGTCTCGAAGAGGAAAAATATTGAACACAAGATTAGATAACTACGTTTGACTTATCTATCATGCTTCATGGATTACCATTAACAAAGATGCTGATATCAGGATAGCAAAATGTGTATTTGTGTATCATATGTTGTTGATATGAATTCAGCAGTCAATCATAAAGTAGTTAGCATTACATATCGTGACGCAATCTTCGTGTAGCTTATTGGTTGGGTGGTACTGCTACTCTTAGCCTGATCTGCATCACCTCTGTATGTGGTGGCCCAAATGTATAACAAGTACTCTATTTAATCAAGAGTGAAAATATAGCAGCTTGCTCGAAGCCAGCACATGCTCAGCTATGGATAGCAGCATCATGATGTTATCAAGCCATACCTAACTCTTCTTGCAGCTCGGCAACAATAAAAAGCATATATTGTTAAGCTCGGACCATACAAGGACGATAAGTTCGCGAGAATCTAAAGCAACATATATGCTATGCATCACCTCAAGCCCAAAACGTCCACCACGACAGATGACTGGAAAATTCTATCAACCAACATGCATTACTACTGCATCATAGTAACCTTATGGTCCTACTGATCTATTAAGAAGGGAATGCGGTCATTGTTCAATTCAAACTGAAACCAGAAAGTAAGCACAGTAGGCTACCTCGGAGATGTCATCATCGATTCCATCAGCTGAATGCGCAGGGGATGGCAAGGAATATGCTGTCCCCTTCAAGATCTTCTTCTCCCTTTCCCTATTAGCTTCCATCAGAGCTGCCTCTAATAGAGCCTTTGCATCTCGATCCAGCTCACTGATGAACTTTAATGGAGAAGGCCAAACCAGAGGCTCTGCTGATGATGGATTTAGTAGGGCCGCACATGCTCCATGGTTTCGCTTCAAAGCAACATCATATGGTATTCTCCTGCGGATATCAATCAGCATACATTTTTTTTAAAAAAATAAACAATGAAAAGAAGAAATGTTCATCAGCATATCAGTAGTTATTATATCTATTAAAAGAGCTTCCCAAATTCAAAACTCATGGCCAAAATGATCATTTCAAACCAATCAGTTAATGATGGAAACAAGATATTACTAAAACTTTGGAAGATTGTTTTTTTTTTAATTAAGGTTCGCTAAAAATCATAATTGGAGTAGGACAGGCAAAGGTGAAAAAAAAAACATTCAACATAATAATTTATAACTTTTAGGATCGCATAATAGGAACAAATTAAGTAGATTTAAGTCTTCAACAAGACTAGTAGTTTAAAACAATAGACAGATGTTAATATAGAGCTTGGCAACATTGTCAGCATCAAGATCATAAAGAGATCCAGATCTGCAAAGTAGATAATAAGACAGACTACTTAAAACTCTTCATATGGAAAAATCTTGAAACGAAAACGCAATTTAACACGTCGAAGATAATATTATGATGAGTTGTTCATAATTCTATGGATACATTAAGGTATCACGAAAAGAAATCAAACATAAGACTTTCCAATTTGAGTGGCATAAGTGGTGTTGAAAGAATCTTTACCCAGATGCATCCCTTTGAAGCCGATCAGCTCCCCATGCCAGCAATTCCCGAACGCAATCCAGGCATCCCCCGCGGGCCGCCAAGTGCAGAGGAGTGCTTCCTGGGCAACTGCAATTCAATAGCTACTGAGTTGATAGCTGCTCTCACAACCGACCAAACTCCAAAGAAGGAAACCAAGCACATCCAAAGAGGAAAATGTGAAGCTGTGGAATTACCCATATCCACCAGTCAAAGCACAGACGAGAGCCCCATTGTCCAAAAGCATATGGACGCAATTAGGCCGTCTCTGCCTCACTGCAAGGTGCAAAGGCGTCGCCCCATGGCCATCTCTAATGTTCACAAATCGAGCAAATCCCCTACAAGCATAAACAGCACATGAAGAGAGAATAATTAGAAGATACCCCGGAGATCAAGACATGGATGATCTATCATAGCCACCAAATAACAGTGAATGGAAGATTTGAAAAGAAACCCACCAAGAATCAGCAACAGAAGTGGATTGAGCTGCCGACAGAACGGCTTGCAGACAATCCGAATGGCCGTAATATGCAGCATAATGCAAGCAAGTTCTTCCATGCAACGAGTCGAACATCAAGATCTAACACAAACAAAGGCAGATCTAGATGAACATTCCATTCATAGCTCAAGACTTCGGGAGGGAGAAGAAACAACAAAAGTTGGAAAAATAGGGAACGGCGCAGAAATTTGGCATACATTTGCTCCGGCTTGGAGGAGCCTCTGCACGCAGGCGATCTTCCCGTGCATCGCCGCCAGCATCAGGGGAGTCTTTTATTACCACAGAAACGCACAAAGGTTACGCCTTTATGCTCCAAGATGGCCGATAGAAACAACGAAAACCATAAAACAGAAAAAAAAAAAAAAAAAAAGATGGAGCTTTTATGATCTCCTCACCTGTTTACTTCGATTTAGGACATCGGGGATAACAGATCGTCTCAGCAACAGAGAAAGAACCTGCAAATGCCGCCAAAATCCAGCGATTGGAACCGGAAATTTACCAAGATTCCACCAAAAACGGCCGGGAAGAAAAGGAGAGAGTGAGAATCGATTCGAGGAAGCAAGAAACGAACCTCGACGCGGCCATTGGCGGCGGCGATGTGGAGGGCGGAGAGGCGGTCGTAGATGGTGGCCTGGTGGAGGAGGGAGGCGTCCCGGCGGAGGGCGGACTCCACCGCCTCCAAGTCGCCGGCTCGGACAGCGCTGAAGAACTCGTGCTCCTGGCTTGATCTGGCGCAGCTGAGCTCCTGACCCATCTCTCCGCCACCTCTGCGTCTCCGGCCAACCAACCTCCCGAACGGAACGACCCGGGGAGGTAGGAGGAGGAGGAGGTGGATGGCGAGCGCGTTTAATAGGAAAGCGGCCGGGGGTTTCTAAGACCCAGCAGGATTTAGGAGTCGAGCATTGCTTTCTTGATTTTCCGTATAAAAGAGAGAACAATGATAAAAATCCGAATAAAAAATAAGAAGAAAAAGAATCCCATGTACTTGTCCTCTGTTCCTTAAACAACATCATAACTTTCCTTGATGAGAGTTTTGGATAAAATCTGAATATTATTTTAAAAATAAAATATTATATTTCAAGCATAATTGGCGAGGTGAATTAGATTCTCAAGCGAAAACAGAAATAATTTTTTTTTTTTTATACAACGGCGTATGAACGAGCGCAGCTAATAAAGTCAAAAAAAAAAAAAAAAAAGCTGACGGAAAAAAATAAAAAATTCGCTTTCATTTCCTCTAATCTAATACAATTTTATTAAAAAAATGAATAAATAAAATCTATCTTGCAGTAATTTCTTTCTTAATATTAGCTTTTAAAAAATAGCATAGATATGAGCGATCAACTGCGACCAAATCCGCAACATCTAATAATAAAAATATATTTAAGAACTATATTTATTATTTCACGGATGCAGTGAGGGAGCTAGGAATCGAGCAAATGGGGCAGGTAAAAGTGGAGACTGGGTCGCTTCTATGACGAAGAGGGCAGTACTTGAGAGTCCAAAGTCTGACGAATCTCGGAGTTTTCACGCTGTTCAGATCCCGAGCCTCCAATTATTTTGACCCTTGGCATTGAATTTGGACTGACGGTTCAGAAAAATAAATAAATAAATCACCGGCAATTTTTGGCTCTTAAAAAATAGAAACTGGAATAAAAAATTTACGACTCAATTCCATTATTTTTTTATTATTCCGTGATAAATTTATATTTTAGAGCTTACAACCTCCTTGAGGGCTTAGAGACTACAGTCCAGAATGACTCGTCCCATATAGAATGGTAATAATGTGGTCTTCAAGTTAGGTGTTAAGAATATATTTTCTAAAAGAAAATATATGTTGATACTTCGACCATCTTGTATGGTTCTAACGGCCTGATGCCAAAAGTGAACACAAGTTGTTGAGTGTTGATGAATGGTATTTGATGCTTATGTAGCACCATTAGTTAGTGCGAAGATCTTTATTCGAGGGAAACATGATAAAAAGTTACTCTTAGAAGGGAGAAGTTATACCCTTCGTAATTGTTCTTTATTCTTTCATTTAACTTGCTATATTGGCTACCTAAGTATATAAAATTAAGGTGAAAATGCTATCCTTATAAGTGGTGGCTTAATCACTGCGCCATAGAAAGTTTCTTAAGAGACAGGTGGTAATGAAAGAAAACCATCTAGCATCTTGTTAACTTCAAAATAATTTTAAGTTTCATGCAAATTATATCGTTCTCCCATTCGAAGTGTTATAAGAAGGGCCATCCGTTTCCTATTTCTATCAATTTCCCTGCATTCATATGGAAAACATTTAGTTTCACAGCCTTTTTCTTGTTGTTAAAAAGTATTGTACCAATGGACGAGCATGCTGGTGAATTGTGTACAAGAAAAGATTTGAAAAATACCATGCATGAACATGCTTAAAAAAAAGAGACCATGCTTAAGTGGTCACGCCAACGTTTTATTTTTCTTCATATTATCCATAAGTTCCAAAATATTTAGGATGGTACTTTTAAAAAGTTTTTAGTAGTTGTGATCAAGATGAATGATAGAGTGGCACCTTTATATGTGAAAAATCTAAAATAGGCTGCAAAGCTTTTGTCCAGGAGCAAGATATTCTACAGGTGAAGGATCTTTCACCTTTCCCCTCCTCCATTCTATCTTCTCAAAGAAAGAAGACACTTAAGCTTTAAGTAACCTATTCCATGTTAGTTTTATTAAACAATTAACACTAATATTTTTTTTTACGGGAAAAGCAATAAATTAGAAAAACCATGGCATCCAATTAAAAGAATATAAAGGAATAGAAACCAGGCAAGGCAATCAATGCAATTGGATGCTTAGTCCGAGACTGTCATCTTGCAATGGAGATCAACCATGTGTTTTTTTTTGGGACGCTCACAACATGGGAGCATCTGTGGCTTATTTTCTTGTTAATTATTTGAGGTGTTCGTGATGTAATTGGAACCGAACTTTAGTTTATCGCAGGATTCAGTAAGTCAAGAGTTGTAGTCTTTTTAGACGAATCGTAATTTCATCTTCAGTCCATTCTTTTCGAGCCTCGATGCATTGAAAACAAAAATGTCGGTGCTGCAAATCCCTGCTCCCATGCAAGTCAGAGACCTTGGGTGCTGTGGATGCTCCATAGCTTCTGCTTCAAGTAAACCCTCATGGGTTTTGGTGTCATATAATATTTTCCCCCGAAGACGATTCAGAATTTAGTATTAAGTGTATGTATTCGCATCATTCAGTGCAAAAAAGCTGACATCGTGGTTGTTTTCTAATTTATTTCATGCAACGCTGTAAGTTTTGGATTATGATTTCTATGCTGGAAGTTACTGGAAATTCAAAAATGTCAGTTAGCTTCCATGATGAAATGCAGTTAACCTTTACAAAATAGAAAGTGAACCACCCAATTTAGTTGGAAGATGATTCAATAACCATCATTACTTACGCTGGTGATATTTTTTCTAAAGCTCCCTCTTGGAAACCTTGGAAGCCGGCCGGATGCATCGCAGTTTAGAAGGCAACCAGGTTGCAGATTGCTTGGCTACGGTCGTATTAAACCCAGATAGTATTGGAGAATTTTTCATTGATTCCGACAATGGTGCATATCAAATCTTGCCACAGGGTTCTCCTCCTTTGCACCGGAAAAAAAAAAATAATTGAAGTTTCCTAGTTCGGAGAGGCACTAGTCTTACTAAATAAGATCCTAAGTCATGTGGGGACCTTATTGTAACTTTATGCATTAATATTCTTCCCTCCCTTGGTAAGGAACAACCAAAACATGGGAAAGTGAAAGAAGCCTGCATGGAATATACCATGCCATGTTTGGGGTTAAAGGATGAGATCCGTGCAGAACTGTGGAGAACTAATGGTTGCTTGTGTCACGAAGTCATGATACGAAAAACTTGAGGCCCTGTTCTATGTAGACATGCATGCTTTTGTGCCTTTGAATACTCGCTACTACTCAGCTACGTAGCAAGTTGACAAGAGTTTGTTGGCAAAAACACTGCCTGAAATCAGGCTTCAACGCCAAATGGTGGCAGCACTCAAACCAGGGAAATGGTGCAGAGGAGAAAGACCACTCGAGAAAGCAGGGTTAGCTTTTAGGACACCTAGAGATGGACCATATGTGGCCTTGGGTTCCACGTAAATAGTTTCCAGACTTCCCATTGCTCGAAGCCTGGTCTTGATGGACGACGGGCAAAGACTACTCGTCCACGCGATGTGAAGCTCCGGCGTCCAATCAATGCAACGGACCAACACCATTGTGGAATCCGAAAAAATAATCCTCGACCCGGCAATCCATCCGAATCCGATAGTAAACAGATTGGATATGGAATCAAAATTAAATCTGTAGAAATTTTAAGATTGGATTTGGATTTGAGATTTTTATACCCAATCAACCTCCACCTGACCAAATCTGCATAAATTATTAAATTTGTTTTATATGTATAATATAAAATAAATACACATGCATATATAATATTAGTTTTATCTATGCACCCTTCGATTTCAAAAAATAAAAACTAGTAACATGTTAGAGCATGTTTCGATATTTATACTTTATTTTAAGTGTATCTTTTCAATTATATATCCTTTAATTTAAAACATTTATTGGACACTTCACTAATAAACTTTTCAAAGCATGGATTATTTAGCTTGATTAACTCTCAATACACAATATTCAATATTGTGATGCATACCCGAGGTCCCGAACCTGATCTCCACTTTATCTAAATCAAATACATATTTTTATTATCCAAACTCAGCTCAATCCCTCAATTAATAGGATATGTAACGAAAGTTAGAAACAAAACCTTAATAGTTACGGATTGGGGTTCAGTAAAACCCGAACCTAACTCGATCGATAGCATCCTTCCTAAATAGCAAGGTTAGCTTAGTTAACCCACTCATGCCAGAGAGGCATTATTGGGTCAAGTGAAAGGGATGCTGATCGCTAAACTCGGAGCTAACAATAGGAAGTCCATTGATCTAATTTTCCTCAATCATGCCGAGCATAGAAATGATTATAAATTTAAGGCATTAGAACAGTCATATACTAACCTGGCTTTTTCTTAAAAAAAAAGAGAAAAGAAAAGAAACATTAGACTTTCGCAATTCATACTATTCTGTGAGAGAAGTAGAAAATATCTCACGCACCCCCACCCGATCATTTGTTACAACCATGATCAAATATTCTTTTATGCGAATAATACAGCCTGAACCAGAGAATAAGACACAAATAGCTGGCATCTGCTGCAATTCACGTGAAAAGAGACGAAACTACAAGCATGAGTACTGACTAACGAGACAATTCCCTGCAGCCATGCACATGAAGGTTATGTGGCTTATATAGCTTCTTTTTTTTGGCAAAAAAGAGAAAAAAATACATGTTGTGACACTTCGCATCGAAATGAATCCATCTCAATGATAAAGGAATTGTGAAATCATGATTACAACTACTTCAAGAAGAGAACTTCAAGAATAAAATTGCTGAAATGATGCCGAGCAAACTGTCATGCCCCAAATCTATCATTTAGACTAGCATGTGATATGGCCACATATTCTATAAGATTATACTCTGTGGAATATGTGGCCGTGTCATGTGCTATAGAGTTTTGATACAGTACCAAAATTCATTCAACGCATCTCAAATCTTATTTGGGCTAGGTTTGAGTCAACAATTTCAATTTGAGTTAACTATATGCTAAACTTGATGACATAAACTTTAAATGGACTTATAATTCGGTTAGAGTTTGACCGGATTCAGATCATAGAGTTGTATTTTGAATGAGATCTTTTGTAGAAATGTATTTTGACCTGATGTATCAATGAAGCATGGTAGTGTTGGTGAAGAGATCAAGGAAGAAGGACAAGGGAGGTCAAAATGCTGGCTTGCTATTTGCTTGACCTGATAACCTCTTTAATTTTTCAAATAAGATTGCTAGCTATAATAAATCCACACCATAATTTGCTTAATCCATGCCAATCCATCTCGAACAGATATAGAGACTGTAATCAACTTGTCAAAAGTTGCTGCCCCTAGGAAGACAAAATATTTATATGAATGGTATTAACAACCAAGGCCCTCCACTCTGCTCTTGTCTCTAAGTCACTGGTGGTAATCTTAATTGCAGTTTTCGCACCTTTGTTCCTCTAGAACTCACTTGACCAGATATGCATGACTGAGCCAGCCCTTGTGAAGCACTATAGTACGAGAGACAATTTACTCCATCCCATTAGGTACCTAATCTGATTTGACCTTAATAAGATCGATTTTATATGACCCACGATAAATTCGAGATGAGTACAAAAAAATGGTAAACTCGTCTTGAACCCGAACCAGATATATATCTCCCTTCAAATTTGGCCCCCAAGACAAAAAAAAAAGGCATGCAAAAAAATTATTTTATGCAGCTTTACTTAACCTAATCTATCCAACTTGCAATGTTTAAGTATGGGTGGGTACGAGTAATAGCCTACTCAATCCCTTGCCTCCCTGCACTAAGCATCAAAGTGGGCTTAATATATCCACCTGGCCTAAGATGGCTCCCAATATAGACCGAAATCATTTATAGCTCTAACCAAAAGTGCTGCACAAAATTCAGTTATATTTTTTTAAAATCGATTTAAACTTTTTGTCCCTTGGTGGGAATTCAGCCGAGATTCGTTTCCAAGAGGAGTTGGAATCGGCTCCACCCGAACGAGTTTTGGTCAGCGGAAATGGGTGTACTTCATCCTGGTAGGTCCAATGATTCAGAATCACCAAAACCAAGCAACATGGGCCGTCCAGGAAGGCCCAATATAACCACCATTGGACGGTCGTGATCTACTTAGGGGTACTTTCGCTAATAACGAACCACTGAGGCCTATATTTGTCATTATGTCGCAAAATCTCGGCCCCCGCCGCGCTCTTTATTGGGAGTTCCATCTTCCGCCGGTAGGGTTCTTGGTTGGCCGCTGGGGTTTCTGCGGAACTGAACCGGAGGTGAGAGACGGACCCCTCTTGTAGCGATGCTCGTTTCTCTGTTTCCGATCTTAAAACCCCAATTTTGTTGTCAATTAACAATCTTTTTTCTTGTATGCCTTCATTACATCAGACGGAAATCTAGATCATCGGATCCGCTCTTCTTTTTTTGTTATCATTTTCTATATGGATTTCGTTAGTTTTGATTTCTCTCCCTCGTATCTCGTCATTGTTTGCTTTAAGATCCTGTGCTACGAACACCCTGATCGCTCTTGGTTGTCGGTTTTTTATGGATTTTCTACAGAAGGAAGCGATGGCTCCGCAGCCGAATACTGGGCTCTTTGTCGGGCTGAACAAAGGCCACATCGTCACCAAGCGGGAGTTGCCTCCTCGCCCGTCCAGCAGAAAAGGGGTAAGAGTCCCAAGAAAATGTTTGGAAGGAATTTCTTTTACTCGATTTTACTCTTTCCTCTCTGTGCGGTGCAAAACAGAGAGGGAAAGAGATACTTTTTGTTGATGTTATTAAGGATAATGGTGCTCATGCTTACACACAAGTGTAGAAGTCTGTGTTAGAATGAAACAGAGACTATTTGGTAGCTTGGTGAGAATCTGGTACTTGCAAATACTATTTAACATCTGTTAGTAATCAAGATCCCAGAAAGTGACAACATGCATGCATGTCAATGAAGTGCTTTTTTTTATAATCCAGTTTGAATATGGATTGTCTGATTTTCATTTACCATAAAATGGAAATAGATGTTGCTTGAGTGCAGAATGACTTAGGGCTCTAGTTAGTTTTTTTCTTTTACCAAGTCTTGGTTCTCTGTAAGATAGTGAGCAAGATAGGCAGTTTACCGATGATGTTTAACTAGGCAGGTTTTGCATGCGAGAATGACATTTAGTATGATGCTGCTCATATGTGAATGTTTTAATTTTCAAGTTTGTGCTGTCCCTATTGGATTAGGTGCTCTGTTTGGAGATGGATATAAAAAAAGGCTATAATTTCAATTAATATACTCTGGGAAAGGAACTTTATGAAATGAAAGGATTCAATGTTGATCCTAAACCAATTCTAAGGTGGGTCTTAACAGGTAGGATTTGTATTAGACAGGTTTACTATGTTTTGGTTATTCAAATAGGAAAAAAAATATTTTTTAACAACCTAGGATCCTTGTATATAACTGAACATGATTTGCTGCATTTTCATGTTAATGTTTGCAGATATTTAGATAAAATTAGGAAATAAAACTTTGCTAGTTTCTTTTGGGTTTGGTTGCGATATATCCTAACATTTTTCATGTTGCATTTTGAGTAAATCTGGTTCAAGAACTCTTGTTCGAGAAAAGGATCATATGTACTCCTGATTTAGATAACTTGGATGCATCTTTTTGTATAGGTTTAGTTTTGACTGTTCCCTATGAAGTTGTTAAAGTTGTAGCATATGAGTTTTCATTAGTTTCATATTTGCAAACAGACAAAACCTTACATTGAAGAAGTTTAGTTTTCTGAAAACTCCAATGTTTCACTACTTAAAATATGTTGATGCAAATTTTACATCTGGTATTGCTTGCTGTGCTGATACCTTTGCTTTTATTTGCTCTGTTTGAAGTAGTATATTAGAATTGCCCCTCATATATCGGCAGTGCTGTGCCAATGACCATTTGAGAAGATCAAGCCTTTAATCTCACTCCATGCATCTTCATTTTTCTGATGTGACAACCTGACAGATGCATTCTTTATGCATAATTTTGGAGTTCTAAACCTCTAATTCAGTTCTTGCTTTGGGTGCTTGTCAGATTTTATCTTAGTTTTGGGTAAAATAAAATTACCATTGCCTCCAACAGGTTGCAACTATCTGCGTGCTTGAGAACATTATGGAGGTTTACATGGAATGATTCCATTGAACTGATGGATATTGATGTTTATTGCAGTGAAACTGTTTCATATGTTAACTTCGTTTCTATTATTTCTGTACATTGCAAAATTGTATTGAGATGCCTCAAAACTTTTATATTATTTCAGAAAACCAGCAAAAGGGTGCACTTTGTGAGAAGCTTAATCAGGGAAGTTGCTGGGTTTGCTCCTTATGAGAAGAGGATTACTGAGCTTCTTAAAGTTGGAAAGGACAAGCGTGCATTGAAAGTGGCAAAGAGAAAGTTGGGTACTCACAAGAGAGCCAAGAAGAAGCGTGAGGAGATGGCCAATGTTCTGAGGAAGATGAGGTGAGGGCCTATTTTTTTTTTCTTGACTGCTATTTCATTTTTTTCCATTTTGTATCAAAATATACTATTTTGCATTTAAAACATGTCCACTGAGGTTCTGTTAAAAAATTTTCTGGCAGCATAATGTAGGGTCATTATTTGATTATAAAATGTAAATTGATGATATATTTTAGTATTATAAATTCAATATAATGTCAACCCTTGCTAGGTTATAATATATATATATATATATATATAGAGCTTGTCAGTTTTTACTTTGGTGGATGGGGACACAACCAAATTTAGTTGTTAATTCTGGTTATTGGTCTGGTTCTAGTGTGCCTGAATGGAGTAAATTTTAATCCAACGTGTTACCAGATCTGCTTAAGCATTTGAACTTATTTAATTGCTACTAACATATAGTGATCAGCTAGAACTATTATATCAATTGAACCTTGATTGTTCAGGAAATTACATGAATGAGTTAAGCTTTTTGGATGTGTTAAGTTTAAATATTTGCTCTTGATACTGTTGCTAGCAATTTAAGCCAAAATGACATGAAAACATCCGTTGAATGTCCCGTATGAACATGGTGGCTGTAATTTTGGTGATAACCTGTGTACAACTTGTAGGATTTCTAATTATTACTTTTGGGTTTCTTGTGGCGCGTCCACTTGCAGGTCTGCTGGAGTGACCGAGAAGAAGAAATGATGTAGTTGGGGGGACTGCCATGGTCCCAGCGCAGAATATTCCAACATCTCAACTTTTTTGAATTATGGGAGCTTATGAAGTATATTTCTTTGTATGCTCTCTAATGTGGGGTCTTATAGACAGCCAGGCAAATTGTTTTTGAAATTTGACTAATTTTAGGAAATCTTTGTTTGGACTTTTGAGTGTTGTTTTCTTCATCTGTAGTGTTGAATTAGTCACGGAGAGGATGATTCAGTAAAGTCGCTCCATTATGACATTAAGATCATAGGTTCAAAATATAGAAAGAAAGAGCCTCTGCATGTTAGTACATCTGGTCTGCTTGAGGTTCAAAGTGAATGGCAGGGCATAATTCTTTTTTGCCATTGAATGTCAATAGCAGAATGAGCTATATTCCGAATGCAGACTCCCTGGCATATTTGTATTCTGAGAAAGTCTTAATGCAATTTCTTTTGTCAATAGATTACAATTGTGCGCTTCCTTAGAGGACCATCAGGTGCAGTGGGTATCCATTACCTTCAAGCTGAGATTGTGGCGGGCTTATTGTGCGAACAAGCAGTTGTAACCGGTCATCTGAACTATTGTGTTGAGTTTGCTGATCGTACCTGGGCCGGCAACTAGCAGGCATAAAGGAAACGGCAATATGTCAGATGTTATATTATCCCACATGGAAGGTTAAGAATATTTTTTTTTTTTTTTTTGGTACAACGGCGGCTCACACCCTACGGGTGTGGATACGGCCTGCAAAATCTGAAACAAGTAAATCAAAGAGAGACTCCGGCACAGTGTCGGGCTCCCGCAAAATAAAACCTCCAGAATGGTGAGCCGCATAGGAAGCGACCCAATCAGCTGCACAATTCGCTTTCCTGTAGACGTGTGTAGCCTGATAGGTTTCACACGCCTGCAGAAGACTGCGAATGTCCATAAGCAGCGGTCTGCCCTCACCTGCACGACCTCGGCCTCTCACCCAATCAATCACAGTGGACGAGTCACCCTCAAGAATGATCTGGTCAGCACCCAGTGTCCGTCTCGCATAAGATACGCCCTCCCATGCGGCTCGGAGCTCAGCACATACCATCGATGCATCGGAGATCCGCTGACCCCCCAGTGCCACCAGTCTGGCATCATGATCTCGAATGACGAAGCCTACACCTCCACCTCTCCGGTCAGCTGCCATACTGCCATCGAAATTCACCTTCAGGAAGCCAGGGGGTGGGGGTACCCAGGATACGAAAACGTAAGTGGGCGCTACAAGAGCAGAGGGGGTACCCCAGATGTCCCTGGCCAACCCGGAAGGTGACCCCACAGCAGTGCTAAGAAACTCCTCTGCATGCAAAAAGGCCCTAGCCACCACCGCCCCCGGGGGCGTGCTCCGACCCTCAAAGACTCGTGCATTCCTGTCTAACCAGGAGTGGTAAGCCAGGTATGCAACCCGAGTCCCTCTCTCCATCACCCCGGGCCCTGCCCCCGGACTCTCCAGGAAGCGAATGAACTCAGCAATGGACGGCCATCTCTGCCTCGGGTCGTAGGCCAACCCTGCACACCTCCAGATTTGAACAGCCTGCGGGCACTCAACTAGCACATGATAGATGGACTCCTCCACCTCCGAACAGACTGCACAGTCCGCAGCTATCCGTACTCCCCGTCGCATCAGAACACTCCTCGCGGGGAGGCAGCCCCAAGCTACCTTCCACATGAATAGTGCGACGCGTGGATGAACACGTAGTCTCCAGATCCAAGCACCATCAAGATATCGGGTCTCCACTCCTCCCCTCCACTGCGCTATATCGCGAGACCTCACTGTCGTCCGCCCGGACAAGCTCCATATCCTCCTATCCACTGTCATCCCCATCGGTATCGGTAAGGCCAACACTCGCTCTGCAAGCTGCTCATCAAAAGTCCGCCTAACAAGATCTACATCCCATCTCTGCTCCCCCTGGACAAACAGAGCACTCAGTGTGCGCCCCTCCAACCACCCATGATCCATCAATGTGGGCCAGTCCTGCAATCTGCCCTCTGATAGCCACCTATCCTCTAGAATCCTGATAGTCCGACCGTCCCCAATCTCCCATCGTATCATAGGCAGCACCCCCGGGGCACGAGCACATATCTCTCTCCAAATAAAGGAAGCTCCGCGTCCAGCTCTGAATGTGGCCGAAGTGATGGGGTCACCATACTTCGCCCTCAGCAAAGAGGCCCAAATACTCCCCGACTCCAGAAGAAATCTGACTGCAAGCCTCGTGGCCAGTATCTCCCTACGCTCAAGTAGAGAGTGGATTCCCAGTCCACCTCGACTGGTTGGCTGACAAATGACCTCCCAAGCTAGTAAGTGGATGCCCCCTCTGTCCCCACGATGCCCCCAAATGAAAGTCCTGAACAACCTCTCCAATTTGCGGAGCACAGACACCGGTACCAGTGTATTAGACAATAGGTAAACAGGAATAGAACTCAAAACTGACCTCAGTAGGGTGACTCTGCCCATCATCGAAAGGGTGCTCACCTGCTAGCTCTCCAATCTCCGTCTGATACACGCCTCCATAGACGAACACTCCCCCTGCCGTAAGCGTCGGCCAGTAATCGGGACCCCGAGGTATCTAAAGGTCCCCTCCTGCTCGCCAATCCCCAATCTGCTCATAATGGAGGCCTTCACCCTAGGATCAGTCCTCGGGCTGAAGCTGATGGCTGACTTAGATAAGTTGACCATCTGACCTGAAACTCTACAATATCCCTCCAGGATCCCACTAATAGTCAGAGCTGATCTCCGTGTCGCGCGAGACAGTAGTAAGCAGTCATCCGCAAACAGCAGGTGAGAGATACATGTCGCACCCCTCGCCGGCCTATATGCCTCAATCTCCTGTGACACTGCTGCATGGCGAAGTGCTCGTGACAAGAAGTCCGAGCAGATGATGAACAGAAGAGGTGACAGCGGACAGCCCTGTCTCAAGCCCACTGATGACTCGAAATACCGCGATGGGGAACCATTTATCAATAATGCAAATGATGGTGACAGAATGCACCCCTGAATCCATCTAATCCACTGAGGGTGGAAACCAAACATCTCCAATGACCGCCTCACAAAATCCCACCTCATTCTGTCATACGCCCGCTCCATATCCAGTTTTACCCCCATCAAGCTCCTACACCGGGGAGCATTCTGCAGATCAGACATGAACTCATGTGCACAAAGCTTTTTCCCTATTTTCGAAGGACCATGCGAAGGCTATTCTTGCATCCGGCATCATCAAAGCTTTTTCCCTATTTTCGAAAGTTTTAAATATTTTATATTTTGTCTAGCTTGGTGAAGAAATTATACCCAAAGTAGAACAAATTATATCCAATGCTAGATGACTTACTGTGTCGGTATCAGCTGATGTGATGGAATGTTATGAAAGCTGAATCTGTCAATCGCGGTCAAATAACTGAGCAGCTTGCTTATCACTAAGTGAACAGTAGTATTATTACTGCAAAAATATGCGTTCCTGCTTGCATTGCATTGCATTGCAGAGGAGAGCTTACGTTTTGTGTTACCGACTTACCGTAACGGGTGAGTGTTTTTTATGATGGAAAATGTTTGTGGGAACCACGACGGTGCAGGACCCAGGTCGTCAAAAGGACACGGATGGAATCATGGAAGTATAATACGGCGGCTAGGGATAAACTCGGAGGTGAGTAGAGATCGGATGCGGGCTGGGCCCCGCTTGCAGCCTTCCTACACGAATCAGCGTGATCGTCACGCTATCCACCAATTAAATTCGAGCGCGTTGCCATCACAACTCACAAAAATCACGCAACCGTCCGTCTTCCACCATTCACCTCGCTTGATCATGCGACACGGTACAATTCGGATGTACTAGTTTTTTGAATCACCAGTTTGAAGTTGCGCAAAAGCCTTTTCCTTTTTTATTACGGGGCCACTGTCGGTACTTGGGTTCCACGGTAAGAGAGGGGGGAAAAAAGGAAAACCGAGGAGGTGGGGTGGGGGGAGCTGGAGGGATGAACACCAGGCGGTGGAGAAGGTTCTGACTGCCGTCCCTCCTTCCACTCCTCGTCGTCGCTTCCTTCTTCCGTCCCCTTTCTCCTCCTCCTCCTCCTCCTCCTCAATTTGTTTAAAATCAGACCCTCTTTTCGTTATCACATCTCGATTGTTGCCTGAAATTAGTAATCTGTTCGACGAGGAGTGCCGATTCACGCTTCGGTGGCGGTCTGGACGCAGACGATGCCGGCAGTGGAGGCCGCCGGTGCGATCCAGAACGACCATTAGCCGTTGGATCTGGATCTCCGTACCGCTACATTACTTGCTTGCTTCCTTCTCTCATTTTTTTTGATCGTTAAAACATCCTTCTCCGCCGTTGTTAGTTGTCGTGATGATTGATTCTACGGGTATATATGCAAAAATTGGTCCCTGAGAAGGAGCCATGTAGCGGCTTTCTTTCATTTTTTTTAAAAAAATTTCTTCTCTGGTCCTTTCCCCCCAATCGCGGATGCTAGGGTTGGGGTTTCAGAGGCCCCGGCGATCGCCGTGGGAGCTTCTCCGATCGGCCGCAGTTTCCTGCTTCCTCGCCCTCCTATGCCACTTCGCCCTTGCCATGGTTCCCCGCCTCTTCCCTTCGCTCTCCCTCCTCTCCCTGCTCCCCATCTCAGGTTTCTCTCTCCCCTATCATCTTCTCTCTCATCTTTCTTTCTTCGATGTTAATAGAGCTTTTTTTTTTCTTTTGTTTTCTTTTTCGTGCAGCTTTAGTTCTGCTGGCGACTATTTTCTTGGGTAAGTGCTGGAGGCGGCTCCTCGGGATAGCAGCGTCCGCCCCGGCTTTTGTTCTTTTTAATATACTATTTTTATGGGGAGTTTATATCGCTGTAATCCGAGGAGGTACTTTCTTTCCCTTTAAACCATCCCCATCGAGTTCAGCTAGTGAACCCACTGGTTTCCTTTTTTATCTGCAACGTAGAAGTTTAGTTGCTCTGCTCGTTCGATACAAAACATTTAAGTCTTTAGTTACTCTATTTCTGGCACTGATTTCTTCTTCTTCTTCTTCTTCTTTCTTAATTGCAGCTATTCCTTCTATACTGGATGCCATTCTCAATGCTGAATGTGCTTTACTTCTGTTTGGTTTCTACAAGTAAGCTTCCCTTTTTATTTCATTCTCTTTACCTGTGGGAATCGTTAATGATTCATTTAGCATCAATTGACTGTGGTTGACTCTGCTTTCTGTATCAAGCGTTACATTTTCATCTGGTTTCTCTTGGAAAAGTTTTTCTTCGGCTGTCTTCGGATTCATATGATAAAAGCAGCTAGTTTTTATATTTGCCATCTACATGCTGTTGGCTCATGTTGCCTTTATACATATATAATACATGCCATCTGTCATTCTTTATAGAAGAAAACAACCAAATCTGCAATTGAGTTGCCCTCTTATATGAAATTAAATGGCTCATCTGTTATAAGATATTTTATGAAAACTAACAACTTTACCTTTTGGTCCAGTGAAGTTCTGATCACATTTCTTCACCATAAACTCCCAAACTCTTGGGTCAGTCCATTAGAAACCTAATTGGAACGATCCACCTAATAGCCGAGGGAACACTTCCTCCACCTATGAATTGTACTATTTTGGATAATAACCTAGCATACAAAGATTAAATTAAGACATCCAAATGGGAATTCGATATAATGACTAGCTTCACCTTCTCTTTGTGGCTAAAGCCCATCAGGTGGTGTCTCTCAGCTTTCTGAGAAAATATTTTACTTCACACTATAGCAAGTACATGTTCTTTGCTACCATATTACTTCCAGCTGTTGATCATGTCTTCAATCTCTGTTTCTATAGATATTTACAAATACATTCTTGATCATTGTTGGCTAACCATGATTATTCCTGAGTTTTGATATGGTAGTTCTCGTCCTTCCACCTTCTTTAGGGGAAAAAAGTGGTCTTGATTCTGATTCACACCTGAAATCTTTAATTCAACAATTTTATGATTATTTTGTGGTTGTTGAGTTGTATGATGCTAGTAAACAAGACAAACTTTGAGCATCTTTTTTTTTTTTTTTCTGTACTTTGATATGCAAGGAAGATTTCTAGGGCCAAACTGATAATGTCTGCTCTGTGGTTGCAGAATTTTTTCTAGTGATCCTGGAATGGTTGCACACGACTCTTCTTGCTCAATAGAGTCAGAGCAAAAAGGCTTTTCTGAATTCGATCTTCAGTATGAGGTATTAAATTGGATCCTAAATTTATTTTTGTTGCAGTATCTTGTGTGCATAACTGTATCCTTTACTTGCGGCAGAAGTAGCGGTAATGGCAATTTATGGTTCATTAATTGGTCCATTCTAATGATGAAAGCACTTTGATAGAATTAGTTTTCCAAGTAATTGGTGGTGTATTCAGTTCTTATTAATAGCATATTTCTTGAGGGCAAATGTTTTAGGTAACTTATAGTTTGGTCGGTTTGAGAATGCCTATCGTCTGCTGAATGTTCATCAATAGCATTTTGTTTTTTCACTACCATATGCAGTTAATTGTATGTACTGAAACTTGTATCTTATGGCTGTTGTAACCTATTTGTTTTTTAATTCTTATTTTCAGAAGTCTCCATTATTTTCAAGGGTTAGGTATTGCAATATCTGTAAGACAAGCATTAGGGGATTCGACCACCATTGTCCTGCTTTTGGGAATTGCATAGGTAATGCACCATAAGTTGTGTTTTTCTAATGCAGTTTCAGTTTCGTTATAAATTAGGGCTTGTACATCATCAAATATTGATGCCTTGTTCACAGGTCAGAAGAACCGTCGTCTATTCATTGGTCTTTTAGCTGGATTTGTTATCGCTGAGGCCTCCTATACAATGTGTTCAACTCATTGTACGTGATTAGTATGGTGATGTAGTTGGACAACTAGCTAGTTTTTTGTCATATGGACTATCAGTCAAGCAATCACTGATATTCTTGAATGTCAATTGCATTCAACCTAAATTCTTAGTTAGAAACACTGCATCTGGAGAAAATGTTATTGCCTCTCTTTACTTTCTCAATGTCGTTAACTTTTTCACATTTTTGATTTGCAGTCATCACAAGATCTCTAAATACACAAAAAATAAGATTGGAGGTACGTTCTGCATCACAAATTTTTCCATCATGCAAATACAATCAGATGTAGTTTTGATGACTGCATATGATGATTGCCATTTGCAGAGTGCTCCTTAAGTTATTTGAATTTGAGTTTCTATTCATCATAATAGTAGGTTAAGCAGCACCAGTGTAACTGTGTTATAATATCAGTGTATAATGTTCCTTTTCAGCCATACTTGTCTTCCTGTTTATCTATCTCCTCTTTTTTTTATTATTATTATCTGATAACAAATTACAAATAATAATAATGCGCAATGGATGATTAAAACTTCAAATATTATACATTCTGCAGAACATCATCTCTGGCAACTTTGTGATCGGCACAACACTGTTTTCTATCCTCCAGGTGCTATGGCAGGTCTGATTGATGCCCCATGTTATCATTTACATACGTCAACTTCCTGATGACGTTTTGTATTAAAAGCAGCAGTGCATTATTCATATATTTGTCATGAAATTTTGAAAACATGAGAAAGTTACCATGCTAGTGTACGGGTTGAGTACAGAACTGGAAGAATTGTTGGCAATCTCTTTTTTGTCTCTTATTTTTCTTTTTTTTTTTCCCCAGAAAGTAAATTATGTCAATATTTGCTAAGTTCTTAGTGGAAGGATTATTCTCTCTCTGCTGGTCAATACAAGAAATGGTGATGCAGTTCTAAATGGGCTGTCACATAAATTTTGCTTGATTCATCAATTACCGATGCAGAAATTAAATCAATGAGGTTGACTTATCCAAGTGGAGCATTAGAAACCAAGATGCCATTTTTAATTGCGTTGCTTTTGAGGGAACAATATGATGACCGGAGTCATGTTGATGGTCACTTTGTTTCCTCTCTCATTGACTAAGTTTCTAAGTAACCTCAATAAATACATAAATTTAAGTTTCTAGAAATCAATTTGCTGACCGACACTCACCCTGCTGTGCTTTCTAGTCAGGTAGAAAGGGCCATTTCTAACAACTGAACTAAAGCTTTTAGGTGAACTGTCGTACAGATGTTTCCTTTTCTTTATCTCTGTATTTTGAGCACTCTTGTCCAATTGTGTTTCATTTAAGCATCTATTCTTTCTTCTCTTGAATGCTGAAATTGTCAGCATTTATAATTTAACGATGTTTAATTGTTCTTCTTCACTAGGTGGTCTTCCTAGTGTGGCATATATATTGCATCTGCTTAAATATCAGAACAGAAGAGTGGGTAATTACTAGAACTTTGCCATGTTTGTAATTTCTCAGTTTAGTGGTATAGGGTTCTTTTTTTAATCATATTACGTATGACCAAAACAAGACAATTTTCCAGATTAACTGGAGGAAATATCCTGAATTCCAACTCATCGTCCAGCCCCAACCAGGTAGCTTTATTGTACGAGTTTTAGTTGAACTTTTCTGTGCCAAATGCATTTGTTACCAATTGATTGGGTTTTGTTGTATGTGATTTTGCAGGAAGTCCCACTTCGGAAACTCGATTTACAAATCCATATGATAAGGGTTTTATTGGCAACATCAAAGACTTCTTTAAACCAAAGGATTAGATAAAATAAATGATATGTGAGGCAGATTTATAGAATTAAGAGATTTATGTGATGAAGGCTAGCAAAATTAAATGATTGATGCCAATATCCTTCTTTTTCTCGGAAAAAGTAGCTTCATTGTCCACGCAACTTCCACTCGACAGGCTTCATGCTTGAATGGTCATTATATTTTTCAGTGGTTATCGGCTGTATTAAGTGTAGTCTCGAGGTGCAAAAATGCTCGGCTTTTATTTTTCAAAATGATTTTATCCAGTGAACGTTTGAAGGTTCAACTCTGTAGAAAGTTGCAAGAAAAAGGAAGTCTTTTGGTTCCATTCTCATGTTGAGAGGCCAAGGGACTCGGAATCTAAGGCGCAGTATCAGGCGACGAGTTGCAACATATTATCATAGGCTTCTTCTCGATCTTTTCTTGTCATGAATTAAGACTTAAATAATAATGTAATATCAGTTTCTTCATAAAAATCACCTGGAATTTCCACTATGGATTAATGTGGTTTCAATTTGTTTTGTTTGCACATGCAATTTTGGTCGAATGGTTCTGATTTCAATTTTATAAGTATATCTTTCACCATCTTACCAGGTCTATCATAAGTTTTTCTATTTCAATGCATCATTTAAGAAAAATAATATGTATTATAAAATAAGCATTTTATAGTATAGTATATTAAAACAAGTCGTAAAGTAAATCATGTATGAATAAATTATCCATCTTTTATAAACATAGTTCTAAGTTTATATTACAAATAAATTTATATATCATTTATCACTTAATGTAATTCTAGATTAAAACATTGCTTACACATATTCGTGCCATGGTCGCTATAACTTCTGACAGAGTCATCTTCGTAATCGACAAGATATCATAATTTGCATTCGTTATCAATTTTAACCCACTGGTAAAAGGTCATTTTCGTTGAATGCTAACTTCAGGGTGTTAATTGGCCTCCAATTTTAGAGACGGTCATAGCAATATGAGAGTTTTTCGAAAATTTATTTTTTTAAAAAATATACATATAAATAGATAAAAAAATATTAAATGGAATGATTAAATTTATATTTTATAACAAAGCTATTTTTATTAAAAATATTTATTAAATTATTTTTTATAATAAAGCTTAATTTTCAGAACGCATGTTAATCTATAATTTTAAGAAAAGCATGATATTTCTACAAGCAAATTTTATGCATGAAAAATATAAATATTTAAAAAATAATAAAGAGTGTAAGGTCTATTTATCTTTTTCATCTTAGACCATTAAACTTCACTAGGTAATTCAGTAACCCTATTAAAACTATTGAAAGTAAAATTAGTTTTTGTTTGACAATTTTAATCAAATTAAAATAATAAAAAATAAGGACGATTAGCCGATAATAGCGTTTGACGATTCTGGATAGGTCAGGCCTGAGCAATTCGATCAATAAATTCTAGGGCATTAACCTGAGATTGAGTGCCATAGATCTTCTAGAGAGAGAGTAAAGAGAGGAAAGAGAAAGTAGAGAGAGAAGAGAGGAGAGAAAATTGAGAAGACGAAAAAATCTTTCTTCTTTCTTCCCCCTTGCGAGCTATAGGCGGCAGCCACGATGGCCCAGCTGCCTATCCGACGGCAGCCTTAGGTGGCCGCAACCCTGGCCAAAGTGGCTAATCATGGCCAAAACAAGGGTGCTTTGTTTCGAATAAAGCTTCGGCGATTGCCAGCTCAAATATAAAAAAACGAAGGCCCAAAACTCTAAAAAAGAAAGAGGAGAAGATGGAGAACTCATACCTCAGTCCGACGAGGCTTTTCGATGACTTTCTGATGAAAGTCGAAGAAAGAACCTCGAGAACGAAGTTTGAAATCGAGAGAAGTCTTAGAGGGGGAGAATGGGGAGTCTTATATAGGCAAAACTTCGAGCTTTTCAATGTTCGGATTAGCTTAGAACACAACTATTTCAATCGCAATTGCAATCGGAATTAGGAAAGAAGACTCCCAGCCGGAGTCCTTCTCTTCTGATTCGTCACATGCAGCACACGTAAAGGACTGGGCCGGCCTCTTTGGAAAGGGCCGACCCACAAGCCCCAAGCCCACAAGTTGGGCTCATAAATTACAATTTGCGCTTTCTAATTGATTTAGTTTGAAGAAGGATGAGATATTAATTAATAATTTTAAACTTTATTTTTAATAAATTGATGTTGAATAAATTAGGGTCACAGTTTTGTATAATTATTTTTTAATTTGCTTTTTCCTTCAATATTTTGTGGAACGTTTTTTTCAAATTCAGTTGACTTGTACAAATTCGCTCATTGGTGAGTTATGGTGCTGCGGGAAAATATCCCTGCTACCACATCGCTGACGTGGCAACAATGTCAAAAGGACGAACTGAGGGCAGTACACGACCACGTACCGTGTTGACAGAGAGAAGTAAAAATTCCACCAGATATTGCGTTAAAGAATATAGCGAATACATGGTAAACGTCCGCCAAATGTTGTTGACTCAAGACGAGTTCTTGCTCCAATGCAGGAGAGCATATGCCTCCATCCTTGGCATATCCGAGCCCAGTCAATCCAGCTTCCTGCTTTCACGCAGCCGAATAAGTTCTCTGGAACAAAAGAAAAGCGGGGAAAAAGCCCTTCCTGCTTTCACGCAGCCGAATAAGTTTTCTGGAATAAAAAGAAAAGCGGGGAAAAGCCCAAATAACGAACATCTCAAATTGCCACCAACCGAAGTGAGTTGCAATAGTGAATACACGTACCAAATTATAGTGAATAGACAGTCGAAACAGTTCAATCCAGAGACACAGATTGACTGACGCTGCAAGGCAACCCAAAACTAAATACAATCAAAAGATTACAGACGAAGGAAGAAGAGCAAAACTCAGTAAGTGGGGTAGCCATATCCACCATTATAAGCTGCTGGCATTCCGTAAGGCATGGCTGGATTCGGGAAGTTGTAGCTGTTGTTGAGCTTGGCCAAGCTGGCCTGGCCCTGCATTCCATCCTTCGCATACTGCTGCCAAATCTGCTGCTCGTGGACCAGCAACTGCTGTTTGTTTTCCATGTCCGCCATCTGCACATAGGAAGGTGGGGGAAAGCTAAGAGACGCAGCAAATGGATCCTGACCGATGGTCTCGACGGTGCCATCAGGCGCCGGCAGGGCGAGCACTGGAGTGGTCTTCTGACCAAGCCCAGGCAAGGCCACACTGCTTGCGCTCCCAGTGCTCACCTGGGCCTTCACCTGCTGCCTCACTGCTCCCTGATCATACATCCCATTCAAGAGTAATGGGTCGAAGCCCCCGGCCAATGCTGCCTTCTGCTTCGCAAGGTTGCTTGTAGTCTCCACAAGTGCAAGCTCCCAATCTGCCTTCCCAGGCTCAGCTGCAGGTGTTTGCCAGGCAGAAGTCACTTCACCTTGTCCAGGGGCACCATTTGAAGGAAAGGCTTCCCATGACCCATTGGTACCGGTTGCTGCCCCTGGACCTGAGAAAAGAGCCAATGCAAGCTTGCTAGACTGATCCTCTGCAGAAGAGGCATCATCCCTGAGATTCACTAAGTCGGTGTCCTGCTGCTGCCTCTTAGGTGGTTCGACCACCTTCTCTGGTTCTGGCTCTGGTTGCTGCTCTTTGTAATCTGAAGGTGCTGGGAGGGCTTTGATGCTGTTCATATCCTGTGCCGGTTCTTCCTCCAGCGTCTCAGGGGCTGTCTCCCTTGGAGGGCTCTTGGGCCTCCTTGCCTTGTCCCTCATGAACTCCTCCAATGTCTCCAGAAGCTTGTCCGTGATACGCTGGACCTCCGGGTACTCCGATGACCGGGCCACCCCAGTATCCTTGCACCACCCATAGAAGGCACAGAGCTCATCAATCTGCTTGGCAGCACTTGCATAGGCCTCAAATGCCTTGACACAGTCCGGGTAGTCCATGTCGAAGAATCGGTCCAGAAGGACCGCTAATATCTCGCAGATGTCAGCATAGAGCTGGAAGCTTTCCCTCACAATGGGATAGAGGGCGATGAGGATCATCCTGCTGTGCTTGGCAGCGCCAGTGGGACGGCAGGCAAGGAAGCGATCAAGTAGCTGCTGCAGCTGGTGCATCCTACCCAGCACCCTCTCAGGCTTCATGTCTCTCAAGGGAGTTGGTGGCTTCCTCTCTTCCCCCCGCTGCCTCTCTTCATACCCAACGCTCCCATTTCCTGGCGGTGATGAGGATGAGGACCTCCCATAACTTCCATAGGTGTATGCATCAGGCTCTCTGTAATCAGAGTGGCGAGGAGGAGATCTATAGTGGTCCCTTGGTGACTGGTATGAGCGGCTCTTGCCACTGCCATGCTGCTTCTGCTCATAGACCATGCACTCGAGCCGCTGGTCCAGGTAGAGGGCATAGGTCCGGACAAAGGCAGAGTGATCCCATGAGTTGGAGTGGGTGTCATCCCGGAAGTCAGCCATGTTGAGAAGACGGGTACCCCGTCGAGTCGCATAGAGGATCTCGTTCTGGAAAGCAGGGTCTCCGTCCATCAGGAGGCGGTGTACAAGCATGAGAGACTTGAGGGCCACAATATAATTGTGGGTTTTCCCCAGCCGCCTTGACACAGTTGCAATGCAGGCATTCACATATGCACGGGAGTAGGAGGTCAGGCTGAGGATCTCCCGCAGGTATTTCTCATCAGCAGGCTCATCATCATGGCTCGTAGCCTTGACAACGGCCACATCAAGGTCAGGGGCAATATTGCTGGACACCTTGGCCAGACCAATGCTTGTCTGGTCCTTCACCGTTCCCAGGGCCTTTCTGATGGTGCTGGGTGCCATTTTTACTTTGCCAACAAGTTAATCCTCTTTTCCTTTTGATCACTCCTAATTGCTCTCTGCTGCTGTAATGAATGTGATGGACTACCGGCTACTAGAAGCAGATAGGCTGGTCAGACCTCCTGCACCAGAAGACCTGCTCCGATATGCTGCACTCCTCAAAATCCAGCAAGCAGATAGGTAGCAATTGGAAATAGATGCTGCCAAATCAATGGTTGTCAAACATAGATGGTAGCTCATTCAAAGAGAGTTTTGGTTTAAAGGCTAGATGTATGGGCTTTTAACAATGCTGCTAGATATGCATCTTGATGTTTTAATCAATCTTTAACTACAAAGACAGATCATTCAATGATTAGTGGGTTGAAAATCGTTACCTTAGTTATTAAGATACAAAATTTACATGAAGACTCTGATTATCATACTCGACAAATATGTAAGAAAATGACAAAATGCAAATAACTGGAGGCAAAAAAAAGTGCAAACAAGAAAGAGGCTGAGCTTAAAAGCTTCAATAATTTTCAGTTTAGAAGGGGGAAAACAAGCAAATATGTTTCATGGTTACAAAAGAATGCATATAGACGGGTCTAGTACCTACACCCAAGCTAGCACCAGAAGCTAACTCATGGAGAGGTTGTATGGAGGGTCATCGGGGCTGGAAACTGGCAGTTCACAACTAATAGAACAAACAACAGATTGTTTTTCCATAAAATGGTGTTTTAGCACATGTCAAAACATTTTATAGGGTCTGTTTATATCCATAACCATCTTGTATTTGGGATGATCCTTGGATAAGGACTGTTTATATCTGAATAGAGATTCTGATTTGCTTAGGGAAAAGATTATATGTGGCCAGGGTAGCAGCATCAAGCTGCTAACTCTCTGCTTTAAGAACAGCTAGCTGTCCCGCACATGCCAGTACTGATTGCCCGGCACAACTCCTCTTTGATCTAGGAGTTAAGCAGTGAAACTCCTCTTTGATCTAGGAGTTAAGCAGTGAGCTCCATGGCTTTCGCGGGAGGCATGTTTGTGGTCAAAGCTCAGAGAGGTCTAAATAGAGAGCAGCAGGAGCTACCCCAGTCTCTCACCCAAACCTCACGCATACGCTCAATGTTGTCAAAAATTGGATAACAATGAAGACACATTTGCTCGATATTGTGAAAAGATTGGACAGCACACCGATTATAGTACATAGGTGACTGGAGTATTACGGATCATCAAAGAAGATATCAATGATCGTCTCTTGGGAGACTGCACAAGGATGACATGTAACAAAGTTTATGGCCTCCAGTCCAAACTTGAATGCTCAAGATCAACTAGAGCAACAAGCTGTCCTGGTCCAACACAATAACAGCAACAATAGGATTGGTATCGGGTATCATTCTAGTTTGGTCTGAATTTGTTATGCAATCAGAAGAACATCCAAACTGGCCGCCTGGATTTGAAGTCCGATCCATAAATTCCACCCAGAATAACATAACACGGAAAGGAACGAACTTGTTCAACAATAGTTCGTCAACAACCATTAAGATACATTAATGGTAACCAAGAAGATGGCCATACCAGCCAGTAGGCAGGTTAAGATTAACTGTTATCGATCCGATCGCAATACCATTGGTTGCAGCATCCGATGCACCAAAAAGCGATGAATATGATATTTAAACACCATTGATTCCCATAAACATGATCTGGGAATTTTGCAGATCAACAGCTGAAACATGAAGATCTCTGAATGAAAACAGACTCAGATAACTACCTGAGACAAACCTAGCGGCGAATCCACGCTCTGCTGGTCTAGCTAGAGATTAATGTGATGGTCTAATGACCGGGTCCTTGGAGCACAGATCTGGACATGGCCGGCCGGCTTGTAATGAGAGAGCAGAGATCGAAGAAAACAAGATGCAACAGGTATCCTTTAACTAAAGTTACAGTCTTTATTCTTGGTTCCAATAACACGAAAAAAAAAGGAAGCGAAAACAAGAACAAAAACAAAAAGGAAAGGGGGAAGTACCTTTGTTTTGGCGACGCGACGCCTCTTGAGTTAAGGGGAGGGAAAGGGCTGGGAGGAAAGCAGCGATCCGTGTCGGTAAGGCGTACCTCCCTCCGATCTGCAAGTTTAATGAGCCTATGTATATGTATCAGATTCAGATCTGCGTCCCCCTCAACCCCTCTCTCTCTCTCTCGAATCTCCGTTGACTGCCTCAAGTCAAGAAATAATCTCCTCTACCTCTTCGCTCTTAGCACGCCGGATTCTGGATCGGATCGGATTAGATCGAATCGAATCCGGCGAGATCGGCGGAAGCGGAAGGCGGAAATCCAGCTACAAAGATTGTTATTAAGCTAACAGCAGCGACAACAGCGCGAGCGCAGAGGAAATAAAAGAGACGAGATCGCTTTCTCGCCGTCCACCGACTCTCTCTCTCCCTTTTCTCGCTCCTTCCTATTTCAACCTCGCCGTCCGCGGTGAGGCATTAACTTTTTACCCAGCCCTCCCAGACAGCTGTCCTCCGGCTGCCACCGTTAAGTTACTCCCGCGTCCACCTTCCAAGCCGAGAGTCGTCTTCGGGCGAAAATCACGACGGACCGGCCCGATGCCCTAAACGGACGAATCTGATGAGTTTGAGGAGTAAACAGGACCGTCGATTTGATGTCCTTTGTATGCGCGCCAATTAATGAGCTTTTGATGATCCAAGACAAAGTTGATGAGCTGCGGAGTTAAACGATGAGTCATCGACAAAATCGAGACGGTCGATGTGTCTGTAACGCAGACGACGACAAAGACGTGTAACTTTTGAAAAAGGAAGGTAATAATAAAATAATAAGATTGATACACTCGGGCTCTGTGAATCCGACGGAGTCAAAAAGATTTGTTGGGTCTGGTCTCTTGGATGGCCATCCGACGGCGCCTCGGGTTCCATTCTTTCCATGATAGGCGACGAGGTGGTCGATCTCCAATCTCCGTCAAGGACGGAAGGACTTGCTTGGTCTGGTCCGTGGTTTGCGCTATATTCAAATTGGAACCTACCACGCCGTCTGATTGATGGATGATGAAATTAATAGTCCCACATAGTTCTCCAGAAAGTAATCCAAAACAATGTGATTAAAACATGCCATGCTCTTCTATTGTGCCAGTTCGCATTTAGCAGCTATTAAGAATAGCTAGGATCAATGATGCATGATGCAGTCAATGGATTGTATACAAGACTCTTCTAATTCAAGACTTCAAGCAACAACTTGATGATATACTTGTGTGACACCAATCTCCTTTATGGCTCCCTCCTTCGCTCCCCAGATCGAATGGCATATGCCATGCGTACGTGACATTATGCCAGCATCCCAACGACACAAGATTAACACGGCAAACATATCATGATCATTCTAAAGCTGATGGTATGGCTTACTTGCTAAGTTATCCATACGGGCCTACATGGATTCCTGCTCTAAATTACTCTTTAAATAGCTACTTTAAGGGCGCATTTGATTAGCGTTCCAAATTAGAATTGAAATCAGAATGAATTGAAATAGGAATGGCCATATTCCCAGATGCATATGCTCAATAACTGAAAGTGGAATCGAAATAGAAATGAAATTTTAATACTAGAAGGGATTTGGGATTAGGTTTTGGGGGGTTTAGGCATTTCTGTTTTCTTCTAGAATTGGAATAGAAATAGAAATGGCAATAGAACTTTTCTCAACTAAATGGCTGGAATAGGAATCACTCATCTATTCCCATTATAGAACCTAATTCTCTCCAACAAAATATGCCCTAAAAAGTTAAGCTATCTATAGAGGCCTATCTTCAAGCAATTGAGACATGAAAATAAAGAGGAACCATGTTGACAAAACCATGTTAAACTTGGCCCGTATGGATTCCCACTTTAAATAGCTAAGCTATCCATGGAGGCCCATCTTCATGACAATAAAGACCATGAAGAGCCCCAAGTTAACGAAACCATGCTAAATTAGCCCATAAGCCGGCCCATATGGGTTCCTACGTTAAATAGTGAATCTATCCATATAGGCCCATATACGTGAAAATAAGAGCATGAAGAAGCGTAAACCTAGGCTACAAAAAGCATTGATTTGCTTTCAGGACTAATTCTACACAAGTAAGCTTAGGCATCTGGCGCCTTTCATCTTCTTGGTTGGAATCTCATTTCCAAAGTCGTCTTTGAACATTTCCTTCACCTTCCGACTGATTTTTAGAAGACAAAATCATCATAACGTACTTATATATCAATAAACTATTTAGTAGAAAAATATTCAAGAAATAATAACTCTTGTCAAGTTAATAAAATTAATTTTCAGCGGCTGATTTGTATCAAGTCACCAATCTAATAGATCAGAGATATTGACACATAAATAGACATTATGTATGTATATGAGGGGGAAAAGTCTACATGCTAAATTTTGTAGGCAATCTTGGAGCAAAGGTGGATTCTCTTTGAATTTTCCATTGGTCATAAATATTGACTTTGCTTGGGGCTGTATATTCTAAATTAAGACAGGCAAACAACTAAGGCCAGTCTAAGTCTCTCGAGACGTTTAATTAGTCCGAACCTGAAGTTAGGTTGATCTTCGTTGGCCTAATCCAACTCAAATTTAAGCCATATCTAGCCGGAGGATGCTTCGATCAAGTATGGATGCCAAATCCATGACTAGAAGTCCGGATCTAGAAAAATTAGTGTCAATATATCAGCCTTAAAGTTTGGTCCAAGTCGTCATGTTAATTTGTTTACTAGGCATCAAGTCAATTAAACAACATCCTTATTCTCAGGATCATTAGTTATCTAATTGGTGCTAATAATTGCAATGCCTTTCATAACAAAGAACAATGGCGTGGGAAAAGGTTTGTTTCAGGATATTGTTGCTCCTGGAATCTTGGTGGTTTCTTTATACTGCTCAATGGAAATCAGAAGTTTGGAAGTCCGAGAGTCTGAGCAAGAGCAAGATTTACATGGGAATCATTGGGAATACGCACATAAGGGTGGGCAACTAATTCCTTAATCACCCAGCACGTAAATCATCAAAAATAAGTCATGCTAACATGAAAAGCGTGTCAAGCTTCAAGAATGACTTGTTCTCAATGAGTTATGAAAGATAGAGGGGCTTTTCAAGCTTGAAGCAGTCCGAGGTTTGTTTTCAAGAAATGTTACAGAGACCTAAAGAAGCAATAAATTGAAACAATAGTTGCTGCCGGCTGTAGTTTTTAATTAACATGACTTGCTTTTATCTTGGTTCTTAATTATCTTTCTTTCTTATGTTTTAAACTATATGCTGAGGAGTTCTATAATATCAAATGAACAAAGCACCTAAATTATCAAAAAGAAAGGGGAAAAAAAAAGGAATACACCTAAAAGAGAGAAGATGCATGGTTGGATGAGATAGCCAAGGCTTTTGAAATTATTGTAGGCAATAAAGCCGTAGACTCGGCCATTGGATAGATTTAGGACAGATGGCCCTATTTCTGCATGATATCCGGAAAAGTGCCAGAAAAATATATTCCTGATGACCAGACGCATTTATGTAGCTTAGCATTTGAGCAGAATTCTGGGACTGATTCGTTAATAAGATAGCACTTGTTTCGGAATATTTTATTTTTTAATTTTATGGGATATATTTATACTCGGTTTAGAAGTTTCGTTGTTAAAAAAAATTAAAAAAATAACACGAAGGGCAGCATGGCGTGATGGATGGGCCGCGCCATCGAAGAATCCACGTCAGCCCATGTGCGGCCTCCGTCGTGCCGGCGATGGTGGGCCCCTACAGCCTTCCAGTTCCAGCTATTATTCATCTTTTTATATATATATATATATATATATATATATATATTAATTAATATTAAAGCCCTAGCCCTCCTGGATCCGAGACGGCTTCCGGCGCTCCTCTGACGTTCGCAGCCCAGCCCAGCTGTAAGCCGCGCCGGTAAAAGCAAACCTCGTCTTCATGCACGATGGACCGCTCGTGTTAGAAATAAATATAAGGCTCGTTCCGTTCGCGGGATAAAAATAATAATAATAATAATAATAATAATAATAATAATAATAAGATGCTTTTTATTTGATTAGAGTTTTCAAATAATAGAGATAGAAAAATTATATTTTCATGAAAATATGATTTCCATATTTAATGAAAAAATCTTTGCCATAAGAAATATGGAAATATTACTTTCTCTGTGAGCCGAAAATTATTTCATTTTTATCTTTTTTCAAATAAACCCTTCAGTATTAAAGAGGCATTAAATATCTAATTTTTATTAAAAGTATAATAAAAATTATACATAATTTTTTCAGAAAAGTGGATGGTCAACTAAACATAAGCACTCTGAAAATCCATCATTTTTTCATTGTCAACCAAACATGCCAAAAGTATTTTTTCAGACTTCCTCTTTTCAGAAATCTACTTTTAAAAAATCATATGCATATAAAAACATATGCTTTGCGTAAACCAAATGAGCCCATAGCCATGCCAAGAAGCAGTAACCTGGCCATATCAAAGCACATCAAGGCAACCACACCAAAAGAAAGGGAATTGATGAATGAGACAATTTGAAGTGATTAGAAATTTATATGGGTACAACTCAATAGATGTCCACAAAAGAAATCCAACCATTCTTTCATGCCAAAGATGCAGCCCGAACTTATTTACTTAAAGAGAGGTTATAATATCATGTAATTAGTTAAAAAAAGAAGTCTTATTTATTTATGATACCATATTGGAATTGTTTGATCATGCATTGAGCTTGAGATATCTATTAAGCACCAGTGGCTCTTATAAAAGTAAAACAAGCTGTTGTTAGTAAGACTTGTTATAAAATAATCTGAAAGAGTTTGTCGTACTATATGCCGTTCTTAAAGCATTAATATTTGCATTTAATGGTAAGAAAAATAAGAGGAAGGTCTTGTCACGTTATGGAGCGGAGAGGTGCATGCCTTATTTTCTCCTGCCTTCTTCTCCATGTGGCTCAAAATCAGGAGAGCGTCACTTTCGGAATATGCACGAATCTTGACACAAGGATCCAGCAATACTTTGCTGTCCACGAGTGCATCTTAGTAGCGGCTGCTGCACGGCACCAGCGACAGGCTCCCTGTAGCGTCCACCGACCATTGGATGATGATGGATCCCACGCGCCTCAAGATTCGCATGGATCATGATCTCCTCGAGCTAATCATACGATTCTTGTTGCAGTAATTAGTAAATACCTACTTTTTATTTATTCGCCGCACATTTATGGTCACATGAGTGTTATCATTTGAATCAAAGTATAAAATACTATATAGAGCTAAAAGTAAAGGAGACAACTCAATCAATAATTTTTTTCATCTTTCGAAATATGTACACAATTTGAAAGACATCACACTTTCTTATTTGCCGTCAAATATCTTCTAGAAGCAAAGGCCAAGTACCCCTAACCTCTTTTATAGAATCTTTTTAATTATTTTTGTAGAGTCTTCCTCCAAAATAAAGCTCCGAGTTTACTTTTGCATAGGAGACTCCCTCTAGACAGCGAGAGATATGAAGCTGTAGAGAATCCATTGCAGTTTCAGTAATGGTTAAGCCAAGTCACAAGCCGCGCCGACTAAAAAAGAAAGACTAGGCATTAAAAATAATTAATAAATCAAGGAAAAGAGGACCAGGAAGTAGACCAACTACGGGTGTTTCTCGCAGTCTCCTCGGTCTATCTATAGGTTTTGGTCGGTGGAGCAGAGCCCGATCCGATCCGGCGGCGGCGGGAGCGATGGAGGACAGAGAGAAGGGCCCGGCAGTGGCGGCGGCGGCGGGGGCGGGGGCGGTGGTGGAGAAGGTGATCGAGACGGTGGAGGAGATCGCGGGCTTCTCCGACTACCGGAACGCGTACAAGAGGCAGTTCTGCAACCTGGCGCGGCGGATCAAGCTGCTGTCGCCCATGCTGGAGGAGCTCAAGGAGAGCAAGGACCCCATCCCCGAGCGGGCGGCCGGGACGCTGGCCCCGCTCAATCGCGCGCTTGACTCCGCCAAGGAGCTCCTCCGGCTGGGGAGCGAAGGGAGCAAGATCTTCCTGGTATGCTGATGAATCGTTTAGTTAGCAGCAGCTCCTCTCTTAAGTTGAATCTTCTTCCTGTTTCGGTGGAATGGGGCTTCTTTTATCTTTTCTTTTCTTGCAATATTGGTATTAATTATTTTCGGCCAAAAAAAGTTATTTTGCTTTACTTTAATTTGGGTCATTATTGATCTGATCCTTCTTTAAAAACGAAGCAATCTTTGCCACTATAGCAAAGAGTAAATGGGATCTTGGCTTTTGCTTGAATTGTTACTCGCCAAAATTATGGTTTTGGAGTATCTAGGGTTTTCATCCGATTCCCATTCTTAAGGTATTTGGGCTGGACATCTGTGTATTCTTTGATATCTAGAGTAGATTTAATGTAATCTCAAGGTAGAGAACACTTTGGTTATGATTCTTGGTGGTTTAGTATGCCTCTGATGACAATAATTCCATAGGGTTCAGTCTTAAATCCTGGCCAGGACAACTTATAAATATTAAAAATGGAGATGGAAGTTGAAGATGAGATTAATTGTCAGAAGAAACTTTTAAACAGGGCGATCTTGAAGGATTCTGGCACATGGATTTTGGATGTCAGCACACTTTCTTTCATATTAATTCAATTTTTGTGAAGTTATTTTTCGATTTGGAGTCTTCTAAATTATTTAATTTGTGCTAATTTTTGCGAGTCAACTGTAAATCCAGAGTGTCATAACGTTTTGTAAGGTTCTTTTCTGGATATGTTCTGATTATGAAGATAGTCTCTTCACCAATGAATTGATTAAAATCCTCCAGCAGTTAGTGGGTTCTTTCTGAATTGCAGGCAACTGGAAAAGACAGATCTTCGGGGAGTTTGTTTTATCTTTTCAGGCTTACTAATTTACAGCTGCATGTAGACCTTGCTTCAAGAGAATGATAAAGGGCTATTTTTTAAAAATTTTCAAGCTTGCTTTACTATGCTGTGTGGTGATTGTTGCATCAGTTGACTTGTATGTGGAGCGCCATTCTTTAATAGAAGTAGATCAGTTGTGCTTGGGCATGAATCTTGTGTCTTGTGATATCTGACCTTTTCCACCACTCATGTTATATTATACTCTACTTTGATAATAAAGTTTTGAATGACCATTGGGAGCAGAAAGAAAAGTACATGATATAGAATGAAAGGTGCAGCTTAGTGGCTGGCATAATTATATATTGTCAAGCACGCGTACTCAAACAAATGCATTTTTTGACTAGCTGGAAGATCCAGTTTCCTACCATCAAAGGATCTATGATTGTTCTTACAGGCATGGATTAACCTAGGTAAATGACAGTTTCATGCATACAGCCAAATTAGGACCCAGGGCACAATTTCAATCAAGTCAAAATAATCTTTCGTAGGAATTACTGGTTACTTGGTTTGTCAAAGTAATCTTGTGGTCGTTCTGTCCCGTTGGAGCAGGATATGACCTTAGCTTAATCCAACCAGATCTAGGACTATCAGAAAGGGCAACCAATGATGAAACCAAAAGCGTTTAAAGATCTAGTATTTGCTGACTTCAAGCAAAAAGTTACTAGCTAAAGGACTTGTGGGGACTGAGGTGGTTCAATTGTAGAGTGTTGCTAGAAATTAGATTTTTGGACCATCATTAATTGATAAAGCAGGGGCGAAGGACCTGATGGCCATGCTTCGCTGATTAAACATCGACCTTTAAGGGCTGCAGGAAAAATAAATCAGAAGCCCCTCAACTCTAAAAAATTCCAAGCATTATTCAATTAGCTGGCTGCTGACTATAGGTTCATCCAATCCAGCAAAGTATTCCATGAATGGCTGGTTAGTCATTTCACAAGTTGTCGCTTTTACAATCTCCTGCAGGCTCAAATATGATGAGACATGAGGGACTATTGTTTGAACCAAAATACTATCCCTTTAAATCAGATTTATGAGGAAGACACTGCACAGAAGGAAGGACCAATATATGCACTCACAGTATAATATCAATTCACAATCATATACAAGCAACAAAAGATTGTTTATGTGGAACACTGCTACTGTCTATCAACAAGATTACAGGCTGTTATATCAATTTATAGCACTATTCTCTGACTGGTTATGAGGTCATATAATTTTTTTCTCTTTGCCTTTCTATTTACTATCTAAGTAAGAGCTGGGTTCTTCTCTCCAAAATGATGTTTACTTGTGTAACAAATATGTTGTTCACTTCTTTTGATTGGAACTGTTTGCACCACAATGATGCTTTTCATTTAAGTTGGACTTTGTTGTTTAACTGTCTTGTGCTGGTTTATGTGCTTCTTGAACATCATTTAGACTTCCAGTAGATGCATTGTTTTCATACGAGTGAAAGCTCATGAAAGGAGACATCAGCCTCTCTTTTAGCAACATGCTAAATTTTGGCTTGTAACTTTTGATTGGGTGAAGTACCCGATCATTATGTGTTAGCAAGATTACTGTCTGCTTGCACTTGTATGTTGTGCATTTGGTGCAATGGTGTAAGCAATGATATCTGTTTTATGTATCTGCAGGTCTTGGAGAGGGATAGGATATTGACGAGGTTCCAGGAAGCTATTTCTCAACTAGAACAAGCATTGGCTGAACTTTCCATTGATGAGCTTGATATATCAGATGAAGTTAAAGAACAGGTAGAATCATCCATTAAGAAACATGCCCCCTTTTAACATTATTATCAGCAAGCACTTGTTTCCAGGGAGATTGATGAGGGTTCAATATTTTCATTTTTTTTCCCTTCGTGTTTTAATGACTGGAATAATGGGGTAGGACCCCAGTTCATCCTCTAAGTGATGCTTAATTGATGTGTCACTCTGTGCAGGTTGAGCTCGTCCATACTCAGTTCAAGAGGGCCAAAGAACGGTTTGATATGCCTGATGATGAGCTTTACAACGATCTTTTATCTGTTTACAATTTGAGCACCGATGCCAATGTGGATCCAGCTATACTAAGGAGATTAGCAGAAAAGTTACAGCTGATGACCATATCTGATCTCAAACAAGAATCAATTGCATTGCATGAAATGGTTGTTGCCAGTGGTGGAGATCCAGGAGAGATCATCGAAAAGATGTCAATGCTATTAAAGAAGATTAAAGATTTCATGCAGACTCAGAACCCAGAAATGGGCACGCCAGCAATTCCCAAGCTTCTTCCCTTTCATGAGAAGTCCAAAGTTCCAGTCATTCCAGATGATTTTCGCTGCCCTATATCGTTGGAGCTGATGAAAGACCCAATAATTGTAGCCACCGGGCAGGTCGCTGAATGATTCTTGATCTTTTCCTATGTTGGTGTGTGCCTTTTTACATGCTTCAGGGTTTCCAGTTATATATACTTACTTTATTATTACAGACTTACGAGCGGGAATGCATCGAGAAATGGCTGGAGGCTGGCCATGACACGTGCCCCAAGACGCAACAGAAGCTCCGCAACACATCCTTAACCCCAAACTATGTCCTTCGCAGCCTCATAAGCCAGTGGTGTGAGGCCAATGGCATGGATCCACCTAAACGCCGCACTCAACCTGACAAGGCCCTGTCAGCCTGCTTTGCAGGTGAGCATGCTAAAATTATCGAACTTCTCCGTAAATTATCTTCCCAAAATATTGAAGACCAAAGATTGGCTGCCGGCGAGCTTCGCCTCCTTGCTAAGCGCAATGCTGACAACCGTGTCTGTATAGCTGAGGCTGGGGCTATACCTCTTCTTGTGAGTTTACTATCTACATTTGATGCTCGAACCCAGGAGCATTCAGTTACTGCTCTTCTAAACCTCTCCATCTGCGAGGAGAACAAGGGGAAAATAATCTTCTCAGGGGCTGTGCCTGGAATAGTTCACGTGTTAAAGAGGGGCAGCATGGAAGCACGGGAGAATGCTGCAGCCACTCTCTTCAGCCTCTCAGTGGTCGATGAGAACAAGGTAACAATTGGGGCTTCTGGGGCAATCCCACCACTTGTTTCGCTGTTAAGTGAGGGCAGCCAACGAGGGAAGAAGGATGCAGCAACAGCACTATTCAACTTGTGCATATACCAAGGTAACAAGGGAAAGGCTGTGAGGGCTGGGGTGGTCCCAACACTAATGGGACTACTGACAGAGCCAGGAGGAGGGATGGTGGATGAGGCACTTGCTATACTGGCCATTCTGTCAAGCCACCCTGAGGGTAAGTTGGCAATTGGGGCTGCTGAGGCAGTGCCCGTGCTGGTGAAGGTGATAAGAAGTGGGTCACCTAGGAACAAGGAGAATGCAGCAGCTGTTCTGGTGCACCTTTGTAATGGGGAGCAGCAGCAGCAGCATTTGGCTGAGGCACAGGAGCGTGGGGTGATGGGTCCATTGGAGGAACTAGCACAGAGTGGCACAGACAGGGGTAAAAGGAAGGCAGCACAGTTGCTCGAGCGCATGAACAGGTTCCTGGAACAGCAAAAGCAAGCTCAAGCACAAGCTGAAGCTCATGCTCAGGCACAGGCACAGGCACAGGCACAGTCACCAACAGAGCAGTCAAGGTCTCCGTCTTTGGCAACTTTTCTTGATTTGTGAGGTATCTTATTGCTGGCTTGTTTGTAGAGGTGAGAAAGGGTGGTTGTTTTGATTCAAAGGGTGGGAGGTGGAAGATCACCTGCCATGCTGGTTTGTAAGTTATGTGATGTTGTAATGTTTTAGCTGGGGAATGTAATTGGAGGAAGGTTTATAGAGCCTTCAAGAGTAAGGAAATGGAGGGATAGTCTTGAAGAGTAAACCGTTTGAATGTACCATGTCTATGTTGTAAGGTAACATCCTCGATTTTTATGGAGGAAATGCCTCTGATTGCTAAAATGGGATCCAGAGCCAGGATATCGCCAAATAACAATTTACGGACACTGATGAAAGCTTTCAGAGATGTGCTACTTTAATTCATTATATTTTCTGAACTGGAATTTTCTGTTTGCCACATCTGGCTTAATATGATAGTTGATTAAGCTTGCTTTTCATGCTTGTCTCAAATTTGATGACCAGTTCAGAACTGGAGGATTGATCAACTAATTTAAGTTCAGATTCTGTTTGCATGTGTCAGGTAAGCGTTCTGAAATTTCTTTCGGAAAGCTTCTGTCCAGATGATTTTAAAAGCTGAAATGCACCAACTACTGATATAAAAATATGCAATAGATTCTGATAATTAGACGTTGAAAGCTGCATGCTCTTATTTAACAGCGATGTTCGAGCAAACCAGCAATATTTATTGGATTTTTCTTTTTCTGAAGATTCCATGGTGATTGGCAAATAAATCATCACTGACTGTTTACTATAGGATATAATAAAGCCACTGTGACAACTACTGAGGGAGGCCATCATGATTCAGGTTAAAAGGCAATTAGGCCCTCTGTCATTATGAGACGTTCAAAGGAGTGGTAGCAAGACCTGTGGTCCACAGAACTGACGGTGGACATACTACTGAAGTCTGGAATTACTGGCATGGATTGAGCAACAACTGTTCGCATCTCCATGCAGTCTGCTTCATAGGTATGCGGCTCATAATTCAGCTTAGTCAAGGCTGATCATTTGAATATGTAATTGCTTTTCCTTTTCTGGTCTCTTGCTTGATATTTGTGTTCTTTTTGAATTTTTGATGCTGCCAAGGTATAAAGGAAATGAAAATGGAAATTTGGATATGTCGACTCCAGCTGAAATATCAGGATATTCGGGTAGGTAAAATAGTAAGGCATCAGATGCATCTGGTGCATATTTTTCCAGTATCAAACAAGGTTACCGCGGCACACTTGTGACCGTTATATCATACACGAGGTCCAAATCCATGCGGCCATGGAAACTGCCAGCATTCTTCGAAGCCAGGTGAGTTGCCTACTTGACTACTTTAAAATAATGCTATCACTTGAAGCTTGGTAATCACAATGGGGTCATGTGGTTGAATGGCAGGTATGGATTGGTAAAGCTGATGGCAACCACAGCTAGTTGTGATAAGGACCATTACCTGCAGGTACAGGCTTGCAGTTGAGCTTATCCAAAAATGGCCAAATGACTTGGTCGTAGCCGCAGTGGAACCATTCAAATTGATTAGGAATTTATATTACTAGTAATGTCAAAGCAGGGAGAAGGATGAGAACATGTAGAAATATCTGAATTGCTGGATATTGAGTTTAACCAAGGCACTTATCGATGCCAGTGTGGAGAAAGAAGATTGGGCCTGATTCGCTATTACATCGCTTCAATACTTCATTTAGAGCAGTGGCAACAATGAACAATCTATCATTCATACAATGACTTGTCATGATTAACCAGAAAAATACGATGTGATGAAATCATTGTTCTCAAATCTCATGTGAGAATGGATGAACTTTTTTGGATAAATATTCTGGAAAATGCTACCATTTGCATTCAAGTCTGAATCCAACTTTAAATATCAGGTCAGCTGCAGCGTTGTTGTTGTTGGAAGAATGGCAGTGAGGATGTTTTTAATCCTTTGCTGATGACATAGTCAAATCTTGTTCAAGTCCTTCGTTTACATAGAAAGAAACAGGAATTCGTCAAAAGATATGCAGAATATTTCATATTGCTTGCGCTGTGAAGCATGACCGGTTGGAACGATTCCAGTCTTAGAGTTGATTTCCTCAGAAGAAAGAAGAAGAAAAAAAAAAGAAAGAAATTCTTAAGAGATTTTTTTTGTTTATTTATTTATCTATTTATTTAGAGAGATTTTTATAATACTATCAAAAATTTTCGCTTTCCTTGCAAACTTGAGCATCTTGAGAAAATATTTTGCTTCTACTGTTTCATTCTTTTTATGTTTAATTCTTGCATATCAGACCCCTATTATTGGTGGGGATAATTAATGAGCTTGAAACTATTATGTCCACGGGGGACAATTAGAATTTTCCCATTTGTACCCATATGATATGCCTCAAACCCCACAAGGGTAGCTGTGGTTTTCACCCTCAGCCAAGCACAAGATTTTGTTATCAAGATGTGTCCTAGCTATGGCGTGCCCGCTTGGGCCAGAAGAGCTCTCCTTGCACAAACCACAGACTTCTCCCCGTCTAAAACCCCATTTGGACTCAAAAGCAGGTGAGAAGCAAGTACTATCAAGGACAAAGCACCACCAGCACAGGCATATTGGCAAGAGGACCGCTTTATCATGGACCCAACCTTTTGCTGCACCAAACCTGTGCCGTGTTCCAGTATCACCTGCACAAAGGAGCCACCAATTCGTGCCAATAGTGGACAATAGAAGCCGCACAGAGAAAGTCCATACAATAAACTCAGACATGAAACTGTGAAAATAAAACTTTTATCAATGACATGAAAGGATTACAAGTCTAGAGAACCGCCGCCCAGACTGCAACTACAAAAAGGTTCAGGGAGGGAGGCGAAGGAGGCAACAATGGACACGGCAAGAATCTGCAAGGAAACAGACCCACTAAATTGCTCTTGCCTACCCTTCTGACCTAGTTTGACAAGCTCAATGGCTTGGTTACCAACTTTTTAACTGCAATAAGATGGGAGATTCGTGATCGAAAGAGGATGTGGAATAAACCAGCTCAATTGGCAATTTGCAAGAGTCTATTCAAGTTTCGGATAATACCTTCTCAATTAAGAAGAAATGAGGTTGTTGTGGTTCGAATCTGGCCCGAGGATGACCACGCCGGAGGAGTCGAGGGAGCTGCCGGTCGTTTGGAGGAAGAAGACGGGGCCACCTCTTGCACGGCGGCGGCGGTGGCGACGGCGGACCTGCACAAAGCCTCACCGTTGTTTCCGGTGAGGGCCCTCCGACGATCGAGTTAGAGTGGAGTAGATTTGGTCCAGCTAAAAAAGTCCCTTAGAAGTTACCTGACCGGACTATTTGTAGTCCCGGTAGAGAGGCCCAAGTGGTAGAGGCATTGTCCGCCCTCATCATGAGAGGAGGGTGGCTCTGAATCGAATGGCGTGTAGCTAAGACTGGCCGGTGATGTGTGGCGCTGTCTGTTCTCGAGAATGGTAAGGTGTTGACAGTCGTAACAGGATATGGCCGGAGTAGTCATGGTACTGTCCTTTGACTATCGAGGGCCAGCTATCGAATTGTGACGCGGTGGCGTTGCAATGTACGACCACGTAGGAGGGCGTGGGAGCACACATGGGTGCGACTGTTGGCAAGGCCGAACCCATTGAGAGGTCGTATCATGCGTTTGGCGAGGTCGACTAGACGAGTGCCAAGGATAGCTCAGCTCTGCAGGTTCCGAGGTGTACTCGGTGGAGCGCTCCGAGCTCGAGGGTCAGGGCGTACTACTGAAGCGGTCGCCCCGAGCTCGGTCGGGGCGAGTCGGGAAATATGGAGGTCGATGGAGCTTTTGGCGGAGTCCGAGACCGGGATGATTCTGAGCCGGACCAAGGATTCAACCAGTCAGCGTTAGCGTTTATTGGGCCAAAATTGGGTGGCCTTTTTGTTGTGAGCTGGACGATCCATTTCGCCCCCTATTAGAGTTCATATTATCTCAAAGGGCAAAAAAAGAGAAAAATAAAAAAAGAAAAAAAAGGGTCGTTGGATGAAAAAGTAAACAAGCCAAAAAAAAAAAAAAAAAAAACAGGACATTTAGCTTTTAGGTGGAAAGGGATTTATATTATTAAGCAGTAAGAAATTACAGGAATAGAGCAATACTGGCATGGCAGCTCTTGCTCTTTTTTTTCCCCTTCTTTTTGACTCAAAAGCTTTATGATTTCTTGGAAATCTTAATGTCCTTTGACTAGAACAAGCAATTTCTTGTATGATTTTTTTTAAAAGAAAAATCTCAAATTATTGATGTGAAATTTCCAAAATATATGAAAGGTCATACGCAGTTAATTGAGCTGACAGGCACCTAGGTGGATGGTGAATGATTTCTTAAAGGATTTAGCAAATACTGATAAAGCCAATCTGGCAATGTGTGCTCGACTCAGGGCCCTTGTCAGAACCTCTAAAACCAATGCAAAATATTACTTTGTGGTCAAAATATTGGATCAATAATTTCATAAAATTTGTGAAAAGCCCTGTTCTACCTTAAAGATCAACTACTTAGGGGGGATGGTTTTATTTCTTCTTTAAAGAAAAAAACATACAGCCACTCGATTGCAGACACTCAATATCTGCATTTATATACTGATCAGACTTTGTTTGATTTTATCATCAAAACAAAGATTTTGTTTGATTTACTCCTAAGCGATCTAGGCCCAACCTGAGCAGATTTTGAACCCAACCTTGCTTTCCTAAGTATGCGTTACATGATATACATAATAAGTTATGCATCATAAGGTATGTACCCATCTATATCATCTAAATGACAAGTATTTGATACAATAAAACACACATATACACATGTTTTACATATTATAATCAAGACCGACAACTAACATTTGGGTTATTAATTTGTGGGAGCTTCCTTCAAATCCAACAAAATTATTCAAAATTTTGATATAAATCATGTAGTGCTGCTCTATGTGAAAGTGTAGCTCTGTAGATGGCCACACTAATTTCAGATAGTGGTGAACATATATGCCAAAGAAAATTTGATTGCCTACGACTTGTACTCGTGCAATCGGCCTTGCTACCATGGATTATTATTGCCCCACTCTCCAAAGTTTTCAGCCTACGACTACGAGAGAAGATTAGTCGGGGATGATGCAAAAATACTAACCAACCACTATAAAGTAGCTCACGCATTCCATCAACCCCACAAGTCCTCAACACCCACACCCCGTCCGCATCAATGTGAAGGTTCCTTCCAATCAACCCCAGCATTCCAAGATTCCACTATGAAATAAATCAATGGCGACATCAAAGCTCCTGTCTTGGACTGGCCTACCTTGTTCTATATTCCTCTGAGCCTTTCTCTATTGTCTTCCCAATCCTTTTGCTCCTCGAGGATCCTTGGAGTTCTAATCAAGGGCCGCAAAGCTTGCGAAGAGGCAAATCTAGAAAATACAATCATAAAACTTGATTTTGTGTTAAATAGCTTCTCAGTATATTTTTTGTAAAACTCATTATTTAGGTTTTTTAAAGAAGTTTTGTGAAAAATAGCTAATTGAGCATTCTCTTATTTTAAAGACGTTCATGTTTTATGTAAGATAATCTATATTGGTAATACTGGTGTATGCTTCGGAAAATGGCTTGTGGTGCCCTACCACGCCTAGGTTACAATTGACTAGAGATATTTTTGGAAGATTATATGATATCATCTGAAAGATTTGGGATCTTGTTGAAAATGAATAGGATTAGCATGCTTAATATGCCCATATTCAATGAAAGAAAGAAGGTATACCTACCTCATGTTACACGATGAAAATGACTATAGGCACCTTTCATAAACTTCACCTACTCAAATCACTAAGAATAAAGAATTCTCATAATATATAAGATTGCTATCACAAGATGCCACTTTATTTATTTATTCATAGAAAAATTCCTGAAAACAGTTCGATTAAAGGCTGTAGAATCTATTGTGGGACAAAATATCTCATAGATTGTTTGAACCACAACAATAGCCATCATATTCTGTAATGATTATGTCTAAACACGTGTTGCTGGCGATCTCTAGATTGATGACATGGGCTATCTCCATAGATCTGTAAGACAATAAAGGGGTTAGAGGACTCATTGGATTGGCTCCGACTGGACCCTCCAATGCATGTTTAAGTCAGAAAAGATTTTTATGTGGAAACGAAGGAGGAATCCAAGTGGCAGTGCCGTTCCAATTGTGGTTTGGTGATTGCCTTTCTTCTAAGAGCTCATGGGTTATTTATAGCTGTGGAATTTTAAATCTTCTACAAATCTTATCTCAACAACTTGAAATCGTGCTGCAACCATCTAGGATTGCATTAAAGATTCGGCATAATCGTTGGAGGTTATTATGATAATCTTCACTCCCGACGCGATGGAAGGGGATGTTTTTTCGTGCAAAGTGGAAAAACCATCAGCAGAGGTGAGAAGATTCATATCGGCTTGGAGTGCATGCCGAATTGAGAACCTGTCGGTCCAAAATTCAGGACTTTATATCAGATGGCGAATGACCTCGGAAGTCGGCTGCTTTTAGCCTGCTCCTCTCAGCCTCTGGGTTGGCAAGGGTGATCCCAATTTGATGGCCCTAGAGCATTTACAGTATATCTAAGTTACTATATTGACTGCAAGCTATATCGATCTGGCCATGCCATGTTATCAGGCTCATTTTTTACCATATCAATAAGCTTCTATAGAATACTTGGTAGCACTAGTACTTAAAGCACATGAATTCTTCTCATTAAAACCTTTCATTAAATATGCTAAAAGTAATTTCGGGGGAGGATGTATATAACGGTTAGGGTTAGTCCAACCATGGTTACCAAAAGAAATGGTCCACGCGAGTCCGCACAATGTTCGCTGAAAAGATTAGTTGTGACTGCTTTCCTTTTTTGAGAAGTGGTCATGACTGTTTTGTCAGGGAAAGTATTGACGCGAGAGTAGATGAAGGGATAAAATTTTGTTTAAAGTGAACTCTGTAATCACGAGGACATTGCTTGTTACACGTACCAGTAATGGCTGTGCAAGTTTTCTTGCGATGACCATTCCAAAAACTCCCTTCTCCCATGCTTCTTGATGCAACCAATTACTTCAAACTCGGAGCTATATATGTAGAAGGCTTGATGCAACCAATTACTTCAAGCTCGGTTGTTGGGAGGTCAGGTTGATACAAGTGAGCAAGCCTTCTACATATATAGCTAGGCAGGGAAAAATTATTTACACTATACTACTTAAACTATATACCGAGAATTGTATGAATCAAATATATAATCAATAGTATCGGTTCTCAATTTATATAACTCATGAAGTTATCAACAATAAGAAAACTTGAATTACAAATATTATAATAAGATTCTAGCTTCTGTCTCTTTGCACATCACATATGTGATGATTTGTCGGGTGAGTCAGCTCAATGACCTGAACAAACCAATTTTTAATGACGAACTAAATTGACACATGTAACATATTAGAAATAGAAGTAATAGAAATATAAAAAGGAAATTAAATCAACAAAATACTTATTCAAAACAAACAAAAAAAAAACATTATAAACAATTTGTAGTTTGTGATAATTCTTTTAATTTTTAGTAATAATCCAATTTAACTACTTAGTTTGTTAAAGCATGTTGATTTAGGTAAAAAAAAAAGCCTAGATCAATCATCTAAAACTTGGCTAAACATTAGTTATATAATTATATCTTATAAACATATATTGTATTCAAAAAATAAAAATTAGGGGAGACATATTAATCTACTGAGGAGATCTACATCATGCATATGAGAGATTATGCACTATTATTCAAATTTAACGAATAATACTGCTGAGAGATTTCAAGTAGTAATGTAGCTTAGAGTCATTAAATATGTAATCAAATAAGAACTCTCTTTCTCTCTCCGTGTGTGTGCAATGCGGACGCCTGCTTGTCTGTACACATACAATCATAACCATTCATTGCTGAAATCAATAGGGAAGCTCAATAACAGCACATATTGTGGACATCATTTGATACTTGAATGCGAGGGAGAACCCAGGAGAGATGATGCACGGAACCTGGCCGTAGCAGCGTAGCTGGGTTGTCTATTCCTCGAGCGCGGTAACGAGAACCTTTCCTTTTTAATGAGGGGTCTTAATTAAGGCTAGGTTCATCCTCCACGCCCAAGCGCGAAGCTCTTTCGGTCTAATCTCTATTGGTATTGCTTTTTCTCTGTTGTACTTTCCTTCTGTTCGCACACACACGCGAACACTGTCAGCGCCACCTTTCACTCTTTAATATCGTCTTTTTATATTTCACAACATAGGCTCATATTAGACACGACATCCCATATATATATATATATATATATATATATATATATATATATATATATAAAGGAAGAGGCCAAACCAGTCCAACTTATAAGGTTCATAAATAAGTGAAGATCGCCATCAATGAACTCTGCCGAAGCAATATAAGGGAGGTCTCTCTCGTCAAGCATAATATATACTATAGCACATACTTGGAATCTAATATTATCAGACCATGAAGGCTAGATCGTGTACGATTACGGCCATGATAGTGCTCATGTGAGGCAACGTGAAGCGGAGAGCATGGGAATCTCTTCCCCACCCTCGCTCTCTCTCTTTTTCCCTTTCCTGTTTCACCAAGGAGGGCAGGGCCAACTCATAAAGCTAAAGCTGCTTCCCAAACAGAAGAAGACCCCCCCCCCCCCCCCCCCCTCCTCTCACTCAGGCCTATTGCTCTCTCTCTCTCTCGGTGTATGCCCACACTAGCACCACCAACACCCTCTCTATAACCATGTGGCCTGCTACTCATCAGACCAAACAAGGGTAACGCCCTAGGATTTTGCTTGGAATTCCGAGCCGCTTCTCCACTGGATTGCACCACTAGTAAAGCCCTTCCTTGCCCTTGCCTTGCTTTATTTTCCTCTCATCTCTCCCACAGGTTCCATTTCTACTACTATGACCTCTCTCTGTCTCCCCCTCTTCCCTTTTTAGTTGTACATGGGCAGGCTGCCTTTATTCTCACCAAGGGTGGGGGGGAATGGCAAGATAGACTGCCTTGGTCCTCGGGAAAGCAGAGAGGAACCCAGATTCCCTCTGGCATGGACCCATAAAAACAAAGAAGGGAGGGAGTCTTTAGCCATTTCACCATTGCCTTTGCCTTCCCTATTCTTTTGCTTCTTTGGTATTTTCCTTTTTCTTTTCCTTGTTCCAGTACATGAGTGTGAGGGTATTCTTCTACGACTGGCGTCGGTCTTAGGTTAAATATTCTAACGAAATCTTGGGGCTGCATGGATTTTAGTGAGATCTTGGCTTCTTTCCAGTCCCCCGCTCTCCTCTCTAGCTCGCACTCTCGCACTCTCTCACTGGGTTTTCTGATACAGGTCTGAGTACATAAATATTCGAGTCTCAATGATGGGTCAGATTAAAGAGGAAAAGAGAGGATAAGTAGTGATGAGGCAGAGCCGAAATCAAATCCAACAGTATACTGCTCAAATAAAGTGGCTGTCGCTCTGTCCTGGTTGTATATGTGGATGTCCATGCATGCACATGCATGTAGGTTTTGTAGCCAATGAGCACAAACAGCATCAAAACTTTAGAAAATTAAAGAGGACAGGTGCAGTCCATCACCGTAATATATATACACAACTTTCCTCATAGCTCTTATTTTAAACTTTTGCACTAAACTTAAATATATTAAATAGCTGATAATCTAGGTCTCTCTCACTCTCCTGTCTCGCTCTCTTTCTCTCCACACCCGCACGTATTACATATCTGCATATATTACATTTGCATATGTATGTATATATATAATAACATGGCCCTACAAAATGCTAAGTTGAATTAGAAAGCATTATTTAGTAGTGGAGGACAGGCTTCATGACTAACATCATGACATTTAAATTGTGGGAAACGTAATACTAGGGATTTTTCAGCCTCCAATATGAGGATATATATAACATTGAAGAGAAGCTTAGTTTATAGGAAACCTATGTAACAAAAATGATCTCTCTAAAATAACAAATGCACAATGCATGGTAGCGCATGAATGAGTACATAGTTACATGAAAAGAATGTTGGTCAAAGATGATCGTGGGACTAGGCAATGTCTTAAAAAGATGAGAAGAATACTTCATAAGAGCTTTAATCGGCACGCAGTCATACCTGAATAGCAGAAAAAGCTTCCAAGTCGGTTATATCCTTCTTAAATTTGTGACAAGTATTTTAAGTAAAGAGTTTTTTCTATGAAGGCAGAGATATCAAAGTTGGGAGTAGCTACACCTTCCAGTCTCCAAATAACGAACAGGCGAAGGGGGCTGTGGAGGAGGGAGGGGGCGAGAGAGAGAGAGAGAGAGAGAGAGTCTAAACACCTCAGTTGCAAGATCATGAAATGCATAAAACATAGCTACTCATTGAATCATCTTAGAGAAGGATCTATACTCATCAAATTCAAATTATGCTAACACAAATCCTACTCATGCTTAAATGAGGTCTAAACAAGTCATTATAAGTGTGGAGTTGTGTTTTCCTTAAGGAAATGGCGAAGACTACTTGAGCACACAGCGCAGACACCACTCATACTTCTCATTCCAAATAGCAGATGTAATTGCATATAGATAAGTATACAGTCTAATTAATCGTTTGTATCAACACGCTTGTAATGTTATTGGGTTGCTGCAGCTAACAGAGATCATCACATGGAAAAACTGAGTGCTAATGTTGACAAGAAACTAGCTATTCCAGAATAGCTGAAGTAGGGTGCTCCGGCTCATATGTAACATCTAACTTTGCATGTCAGAGATACTAAGTTCCATGAACACTTGCATCACATTTTCGTAACCATACTATAAGATACAAAAAAGGAGAGGAAAAAGACATAGGAAAACACCAATCCGAAATAAATCAAAGACAAGAGCCTACCTACTGTTTCTAAAGTTCTTCACGACTTGTTAAGCAGATGTCACCCACCATTTTTAGACCCGTTGCAAGTTCAAAAAAGCTTGAAGTTGTCAGTTGCTGCTGCTTCGTCCTTTCTCCAGTCAAGCACTTCCTTCTTCGAAGCCATGGCAAAAAAATTAAGCTTCCCAGTTTAAGGTCACCATGAAGAGCATAGAACTACAGGAGATTGCCGGCTGATGAAGAGTTGAAGCCCGAGAGATTTGTTGGCCATCCGCTACCACTGCTGGTGCCTCCACCGCTGCTGCCGCCCCAATATTGATCATTTCGAGGAACGCCTAAGTACTGCCTGGGCAAACGGAGTCCATGTTGGTTGTCTTCCATCTTCACTGAAGCCAGCTGCGTGATGAGCCCAGAGCCAGTTGCCTTGGCGAACGCTCCCTCATCGACCCCGCTACCTACTCCATCAAAAGGGTAAAGCCCAGGAACCGGTGCAGGTGGCGGTGGTGGGGGTTCCAACCCTCCCAAGAACGGGAACTGTTGGATCTGCGGAAACCTCCACTGCTCCAAGCCGACACCGCCGCCGCCGCCACCTGAGTTGCTGCTGACCCCGACATGATAGTCCACCGCATCAACTGGTTGGATCCCGGCGAAGCTCAGGCCGATGCTGGGCGTGTTGCACTCCGCCAGCGGGTGCAACGTGGAGGCCATGAACGGCAGATGGGGCGGCATGGAGAGGTTGGACGGGATTGCACCGGAGATACCCACCACCGATGTGGCGATGGAGGAGGTCGAAGAGGAGGCGCCGGCCTGGCGGTCTGCGGTGGTGGTAGTTGCAGACTTGGAGGTGCTGCTGCTGGCGGGTTTGGTCCTCTTGTTGCGGCGGCAGCCACCACCAACCGGGACGTTGCGGAGCGCTCCGCCGCGCGTCCAGTAGCGGCGGCACGTCTTACAGAAGTGGCGAGGTTGTGACAAGGAGTAGTTGTTGAAGTAGCAGAACTTGGTGTTGGTGGAGTCGCACCGCGGGCAGTTGAGAGCCGGCTCCGGCTGGGGGATCTTGGCAAGACGGGCGCGATCCGTCATCGATCCGGGCCTGACTGAGCCTGCCGCCAGGCCCTCTGGGCGAGGCGCCACTGCTCCGGTGGGGGGCTGGGGAGGCTCGCCGCTGCCGCCACCGCTGCTGCTTTGAGGCTGATGATGCGCCTGCTGCTATATTAAGTGAAAACAGAAAACAAAAATAGACCAAGGAAATCATAGTTACTGGTATATTCAAGAAGAGAAAAGGATGAGAATATTTTTGCCTTTCTATTTTATATGCTTTTTTCGCGAACAAGCTATGGAATAAGAGAAAATTTGGGGAAAAGGAAGGGAAGAAGAGAGGAGAGGAGAGAAGGGGACTCACCTGGTTCCAATTACGTGGATCTAGGTAGACTGGAACAGATGGAAAAACCATGGTTGGATGGATTTTTTTTTTGGCTTTGTTCCTTTCTTTGCAAAAGGCCGATGGAGTTTATGAGATGGTGGAGGATCACATCCACAAGGAGTTGCAGAGAGAAGAAAGCAATGAGAGAGAGAGAGAGACAAGGAGAAAGAAAGGAAAAGGATGGGATTTATTTCCTTTGGTGGCTTTTATATTTTTTATTTTCTGAGGTAGGGTTGGATGAGATGATAGGATATGTGAAAGAGAGATAGAGAGATAGATAGATAGATAGATAGATAGAGAGAGAGAGAGAGAGAGAGAGAGAGAGAGAGAGAGAGAGAGAGACTTCCTTAGCCTTTAAGCTTCTTAATGAATTGCTGTGGAGCAGTGGGAGAGGTGAGTGGATGCTTCATGCATGGAAAGTAGAGATAGAAAAAGGACACAGGGAGGAGGGGGCCATGGAAGCCCTAATGGTATTATATTTGATGAGAAATGGTTACAAAAGATGGTAGAACAGTAAGGAAACGGCTAATAAAAACATATAAGGGAAAAAAGTCTGGGCTTGGCTGTGGGGTATGGAAGTGTCACCGTCCACTCTTTCCTCCTTGCTTGCTTGCATGCAGGATATATGAAGACACCAGTACTCCTCTACTATGTTTTCTTTGTGTTTTCACTTCTTTATTCCTTCCTCCACATTCTGTAATCTGTGTGATTCTCTAAGGGAATGTCCGGAAAGCCATGCACACCAGGAATTACTACATTACCCACTCTCTGTGTAATTATTTAAGTCAGAAACACAGAAGGTTCAGTAAAATATTGATATTGAAAAGGTTTTTGACGAATGTAACTTGTAACTATGAGTGAGATATCAAGCAAGGTGTAAACCATAACTTATTCACACTTGATCTAATTCAAGTTGTTGTGAATATTAAAAGCTGTAACCTGGAAGCAATCAATTAATAAGCAATTAAAAAGGGACAACTTTAGCCACTAATCGTATAGCTCCTAATACAACTTAATAGATAGGGAGACAGAAGCCACCTCTATCGAGGACAAGAGCATTGGGGAAGGGCTGCAGTTGTCGATTCGTTGAGCAAATTTACTTACAATATAAAAACTTAAGCTATTGGGTGGAGGATCTATTCAGGGTTATAAGCTTACATGGCACATCTTGTATTGGTCGGGGACTATGATTGCCAACTAAAATACTATACAGGTGTGGTTCTTCATATTTGAGGACTAGCTTAATATTTGTGGCTAAGAAATAACTCTACCAGGTTTATGCATCATAATATACCTTTCGCCATTCTAGGGACTAGTTCAACGTAATGCGCCAAGTCCGCTCCAATTGGTAATGAAGAAACCTGAGTTACCAGCACCCAACATAAACTGAATTTTGTCATGAAATTCAAAGCGAACATGCAATAATTCTTGCCAATTCCTAGACATGCAAGTTTCAGGCTTAGCAGCATCAAAGGGCAGCCCTACACAGTATTTGGCTTTCAAGAAACTAGCCCAATGCTTTATCTTTCATATTTGAGGTCTCAAACTTCAAATTTTGAGAGGAAACGGGCAATACCATTGCAAGATTATACTAATTAACAAAAGTGCTGTTTTTAAGGTTATGATAGATTTCTCTTCCCTAAAGAATTGGGAAGAACTTGCTCAAAAACAGCATGCGTGCACCACCACAAAAGTAGTAGGAAGTTGCAAAATCCAGAAAGCAACACGAAACATTTAAATGATCCCTTAGGCTTCACTACAAGAAACTTGGACATTAGCGACGCTTTTTTTGGCTATTAGCGACGCTTAAAAGCGTCGGTCGAAACCATCCCGACGCTTTCCAAAGCGTCGGTAAAGCGTCGCCTATGCTACAGTGGAAAAAATATTTTCCGACGCTTTTAAAAGTCGCTAACCCGACGCTTTAAAGCGTCGCTCTTTTCCGACGCTTTAAAGCGTCGCGAATTCCCATTTGCAAAAAAAATACCATTTGCGGTCTGCGTCTTCTCCTCCTCCATTCAGAAATACAAACAACCTCCCCGATCGGTACCTTCATTCCATCCGTGCAGAGTGGTTGGGTTTGGCTATATAAACAGTTTTTTTTTTCAGATCCGCCGATGTGGGACTAAAATAAGGTGATTTTTTGGCTTCCGACGACGCTTTTAACGACGCTTTTAAGCGTCGTTATTTAACAACGCACGTTAATTTCATATTAACTTCGACGACGCTTTTAATTTCAAATGTTGACTGGAAAAATTTTTTGCCGACGCTTGGAATAAGCGTCGGCAAATAAGAGTCGGTAATGTTCTTTTTTTGTGTAGTGCTTAGTTGCACACTTCTTTGTTATCATTGCACTATAGCAAGACAAATTAGCTAACTCCTATTCATCTGTCGAGAGTATGCTCTATGGGCTAGGGCCCTTAAGGCACGACTTGGTATGCATGGTTTTGTACTAATAAAAAACTTTTGTTATAAGAGATATTCATGACTAGGAAATTAACAAACCAATAGAGAACCTTCTTAATTATTGAGAAACATAATCTTTGTATTCTATCCATCATCACCTCCTATTGCACGGATCTACCGGTTATTCGACGCTGATTAGATCGGATGCAGTATTCTTGTTTTGACATTTCCAAATAAGCTATCAGAATCTTCTCTACTTTCAAGTCATTCTCATATCTTTTGTCATGCAAGGAATCTATCAATGCTTTCTAAAACAAGATGGACCTATAACGTGTTTTATGCAATATATTTTTGCCATAATTTCTATGCAGAGAGTAAAGTTTTACTAGCAATTAGCTCTCTATGCTTTCTCTATACTGTTAGTTTTAATAGTATCTCGCTTCCAATTTGTTTGTGTCGATCGGACTGATATGTTCCTGGTCCAACTAATTTGGTAATTAATTAATCTGTTAATCATTTTGACCATACTAGTGTTTAGGAACATGGAATCATGAGTCAATACAAAGATAACTAATATATTATCAAATTAATCTAAAATAATCAAAAAAATATAAATAAAATATTGAAATAATAATTGTATAAATTTATGTGCATATCATATAGATGGCAATATTTTTATAACAATGATTAAAATTTGATTGAGCAGGGTTGTCGATCCATTTAAAAATGTCTAGTCATCGACTTGGATCGCTAAGTTTTTTATTGAATTGCTTATTCAAGTATGAGTGATCTAACCAGGAATCCGATCAATGATTCTTGAATTTGATCACTGAGTTTTTAACCAACAGACCATATTGATGTTTGAGCATTAGGTATGGATCGACTAGTATAAATGTTTGACCAATCAAAGACTGGTAGTGTTTAACACGACTTCTTTCAACTTATTTTAACTGAAATTGGAGTTCGCTTCTTGAAAAGCTAGTGTGTTACTCATGGCAACCGCGGTTGAAATATTAGGTGTGGTTCCCATTCAACCTAGATAGATCCAGTGCAATTGTTTACTCTTATCGGGAAAACCTACTAGCTAAAAAGTCAGAAGGAGAAGCAACCTTACAAAAAAAAAAGGATTCGGGAGAACCCAAAGAAGCCCTTTCCAAATTTTTTCCTTGGGCCAGAAGAATTCCGGCAAGGAAAAGGTGGTGGAGGCGCTTATAAGGACCCCATGAGAGAGGACGAGATATAGAGCCGTCGGATATAACCAAAGCGGGAGAGGATGGGGCCGTCATCAGATGCTCCTTGTCGGGGAATTGCTGCCAGACGTCGGATTTATGGGGCCCAGCCCGAATTTTATGTACCAGCTCTGACCCCACCTACCTTCACTCCTGCCCTCACGTCCATCCCTCTATCATAGCCCCTACATTCCGCTGTTCCCTGGATCTGGACCTTCTGATTGACGGTACCATCGTAAAGAGCCCTCCCAATCCATCCCTGGCTCAGTGTCCTTTTTTTATTATTATTTTTAATATGGACGGACGATTCAAACATGATGTAAATACTTTAAGAACCGAGATATCAAAGATCTAACTCCTGCCAGTAGCCACAAACCTGAAATCTGGGCCTCAAATCATGAATCCTGCTCTGCCTTCGCCGCCGCCGCCAGTCATACTGCCGTCAAAGTTGATCTTGAAAAAGCTCGGAGATGGAAGTTCCTAGGTGATGAAAACCAACAGGGTCGCTGCAAGAGCAAAAGACGAGTCCAAGGTGTTCCGAGTTACCGTAGTCTCTCTAATAGAAGATAGGTGAGTAATCTCAGCAGCAGAAATTAGAGCGCTCTCCATAATGAACCTAGTCACTAATTGCTCCCCTCGAAGATGTGGCCATTTCTAACAAGTCAGATGTGATAGGCAATGTAAACAACCTAATACACCAAGGTCTGGAAGACTCACTAAAGAAACTCGAGGAAGGTCTGGACAGGAACTCGACTGAAGGTCTCACTTTGCAGGAACTCAAGGAAGGTCTAGACAGGCGTCATCGACTGAAGGATCGCTAGAGAGAAACTGGTGAGCCTCCACACCTGCACTACTCTCTAGCACTGAAACAAGATATGTCTAACTATCTCAACATCCATATCACAATGAGGGAAGGTTGGAGGGATATTAATCCTCTAATCACTCAAACCCCTTGCTAAGGAGACGACCCAATCCACATTTCAGATAAAAAGGTCAATTCTAGGTTGAACCCCAAGCCTCCATATCCAAGCACCATCCAATCTTCGGGGTGGTTCGGTAGGGTGGCCTCCAAGTCCTCATGTCATGACCGCCATAAGAAGAAATTAGAAGGTAAATTTAAAATCACTGCCGCATTATAAATATGACTGTTACGACATGTCCGTGTGCGCTTATAGAGCAAGAATTCTCTACGGTGCATGGTTTGCACTACAGACTCTAGTGCGCTTGATGGCCGCCATGCCACATCATAAACATGCGTAGTTTGCACCATAAACTCTGGTGTGGTACTTGATAGCTGCCACCAAAAAATGGACGACCATCAAACAAGATGCCCTTGCATATCATACACGATCTCTTTGTTTGATGGCTATCCATCTCTGTCGCCGGCCATCGAGTGCTGCATTGGACTTTGCAGTACAAGCCGTCCATCTAGTCGCCAATCACTTTACAAATCCTATATGGCAGCCGAGAGTTGGTGAAGTATACTGGGGGTAAGTGGATAATGAACAGTATCTCAGATATCATTCTACTAATTGCTAATTTTTACATAAGACTGGTGAATCAAACAGCAACCGCACATATGGTATATAGTATCTCTCGTAGCGAAAGTCATACTTATTAATAATTTATCATATTCATTATTAATATGAATAAAGGAGCGTGCTTTAAATAAGGGGTAGCAATGCTTAACCCAGTTTGATTCGTTAACTGGATTCAATCTATTATATACCAGCTTAAATTACCCATTTAACAAAATAGTTAGATTCGGATCTGAGTTTTGGCCAGTTTAATTTCAATAAATGATTAGGTTCAGATTGACAAATTTTTGACACCTTCTGTACCACGCGGTGCATGGTTGGCCCCCCTCCTCTACACCTCCCCCTCCCCACTCCAACTCTCCGAGGCACCCGGTCGAGCGGCGCATACTTTTCCCCCAGTGACTCTCTCGATACTACTCGGATATGTGCATGCATCATCCCTGATTGCCTTCTATTATCTAATGCGTGGTGGTGCTCGAATTTCATCATATCGGCGTGTGAGCTGTGGTCCGAGCGGGGCATTCGTCGGTTCGGTCGGACAAGCGCTTCTAGCCCTCGGTCCCTGTCTGATCCCCTCTTGTTGATGTCGCATGCATGTGGGCATAGTTGATCATTGTCTCTATTTTAAATTCAGATATTAACATTAGCTGAAAAATAATGTTTTTAATTTGAGCTTAAAATGCTATTAATGCAAAGGTTTTCCTTAGTTTCCGTTAACCGGGGATAAGAAAACCGCGTTAAGGAAAGCAGGCAACCTTGTGGTGGGTCCCATGTCAAAGAGAGCATCAATCCATCCGTGTGACTTGATTGGTCCGTCAATTGGGGCCCGACTCGTCCGCACCCACGGCCCACAGCTGGATGATTGTCGAAGGCTGTGCACGGACCACGGATAGCGTCCATCGATCAGATGGCCACAGGGCCTTAGCACGAGCATCATCAAGAACAGGGATGGGACGTAGACATCGGGCCGGGCCCAGATGGAGGAGGACCACGGCTTGGGTGCTGGTGGGAGAGGAAGAGTAGGGCAGGGAGAGAAATTTGAGTTGCTTGATGGAGATCGGTACATTTAAGACTGGTCTAATATTGCTTTTGAAAGAAGGGTGAATGCAGCTGGGGCTGCCAGATCTTCAATATCTCGGTATTCGAAGTGGAGCTGCGAGCAGCTTGGACTGACGTGTGCTATGCTTAGTGCGAGCTGCGAGTTAATGTTGTTGTGCTTGAGGGCGATTCGGCTACAAATATTTGTTGGATTTAGTAGGGAGTGAAAGGGGTGGGCGAGTACCATCCACTGCTCAGAGATATCTGGGCTATGATCAATGGTGCGATGGTCTTGCAAGCAAAGCATGTGTATCAAGAGACCAATGGGGCAGCAGATTGGGTAGCCTCGTATATGGCTAACCATTCTCGACAAACCCTGTGGCTAGAGGGGGGAAGATTACCCGATGTACTATTATTATAGGGTTCCGCTCCCTCATAGTTATCTAATTAATTAGACAAACAATTTATAAATTAGCTCAAAACAAACCAATTCATGATACGATCAATTCTCTTGCCAACTTTTGAGGCAAAAAAAAAAATAGAAATCGAAATAAATCTTTAATTGAATTAAAAGAATTATGAAATCCAATTTATTGAAAGAAAGTGAATTATGAAATGAATTAGAATAAACTAACAAATCAGATAATCACGGTTTACTTACGATTAGCTGGTTGGTAGGTTGGTGGGATCAGATTTTTGCCTAAACGATCCAGACGAAATGGAAGTCATTTGGAATCAAGTTTGAATCCTGGACCAGTACAGTGCAATGGCTGCATATGAGGCCGTTAGGAATTCTCATCTCAACCATTAGAAATGAAATCAAGGTATCTACTCGTTCTAAGCTATCCATGACAAACTAAAGCAAGTCAAATCGAAAAAGAAGCACAGCTGACAGGTATTTCTCAACAATCTGCACTACTTCTGAGTACCGTAATGTGATCTCCCAAATGTTCTATTTTGAAAATTCCAACACTTCAAACATCCAGAATCCTTTTTTTCTCGTTAAAAAGATCATGCTCACGGGCCTATGTCAACATCGATTCCGACAAGACTTCATGGAAGATTAATACAGGATTCTGTGGCTGGAGAAATCACAGCAGTCCACAGGCCAAAATCATGACACTATCATTCGCCAAATATCATGGTGTTGACACCACTGAGCCACCTGTAGCATATGCACCTGAATCCGAACAGTCCTTGCCTGCTTCCAACAAGCTCCTGGAATCGCTTTACAGGTATTCAAACTCATCCATTAGAGGTCAAAAAGCCGAGTTGCAGCTCTGCATGGGCCAGCCAAGAGCAATCAATTTCACTGAATCTGCAACTCACCAGCCAACTTGGCCATTCAATCTGCAGGCTGGAATGAACCCCAGCCATGTTAGAAAAGCTTTGAACGCACAATGCGTTGTTCGAAATGACGAGCCCCGCCAAAATAACCAGGTTGGAATTAAGCCCAGCCATGCAAGAGAAACTATGAGGGCACCATGCATTCATCAAAATAACAAATCCCAAAGTCAAGTGTGTGGCAAGCCAGACATGAACAGGGCCTGCCACAGCACCAGCAGAAGTCATTGATGGTGCTTAGCGTATGGACCCTGGTGACCTCCCTCGGTAGGACAAATCCTTCCAGAGAGGTCAAGAGAAAGCGAAAACATCCTACTGTGATCTCATGAGAAGCATGGTGCTGGAACCACACACGCAACGAATGGGGAGTACAAAAGAGAGCAGTGTCCGGAAACCACCATGGCTGCCGCATAGCTCCCACCTTAGGTTAAATCAACTGCCGAGTCTTTAAACTTTGATTGCTGCCACTGCAGAATACAGCCCAGCAATGATACACTTTCGAGAAAAGTCGTCACCGAAAGTGTACAAACTTGACATGTCTCGTTGTCATCAGCGAACCCTGCCTTGTCCTTCAATTTCTGAGATGCATGTGAAGTTAAATGGTGAGAGACATGAACTCGATAAGCCACAAATTGCAGGCAATCGTCTGAAAGTACTAGAAAGATTTCCTGAGAGCTGAGCTAGGAAAAAGTTCTTGCACTATTTCTCAATCTTTGAATTCTGAAGTTATACAGTGAGGCATCTGGCCTTGAACCCGGGACCGAAGCGGTAGAGCGTCCATCCGAACCCGTCGTCCAAGCTTGTTACCATCCGGTTTTCCATTTGATCTAGGTTTAAGCTGCAGAAAAAATGTGTTCCAGCGTCAACATGAAAGGTTTCCTAGCACTAATGGCTGCATACCAGTGTTCAGAGGAACATTGTCAAAGAAAGCATATGCATCCGGCCTCTCAGAAAGACTGGTACATGAAAACAGATGATGGTTCACTAGTGGGCAAGAAAGAGCAGAATCCATAATACACTCAATTTTCTTGCATATTTAGCATTCCCCAACAAGCCTAGTGCCTGGCTAGAAGCCAACACTGGATGGTACATGGTTAGCTCCTCCCGCAGAAGTAACCGAGGTAATTTAGCATGTATGAAACACAGATGTATAAGGTTGACAACTTTGTGCTAGAAATGCCAGATTCTTCTACCATATACATAGCCACAGAGGTGAACCTAGTTGCATTATCTCTTAGCAAGATGGTTAATCAGCCCACATAACGAAGAGCGAAACCAGCATGCTTTCTGAGGAATGAAGTCATGCACTGAGCTTTCAAATGTCAAGTTATAAATGCTTCCTGCTTTCAAATATCTAGTTAAACTTCGGAGCTTTCAAATTACCACATATCTTAGCGAGTATTGGAGTTTGAAAATTTTGAAGCTAATACCATGATGCATCATGAAGTGAGAGCCCTGCTATTGGCGGATGCCTAGGGAGCTGAGGTCTGAGAGTAGTTCAGGCCAATGGCATGCAAGTTAGTCATAGCACCCGTAGTGGATTAAAAAAACAATCACAAGCATAAAAGCTAGAAGGGAAAATCTTACAAACGACTCAAGAGGCTGAGGTTCAATATCCTAAAAGAGAACATAGGCCAAAACAGCATGCGAACCAAGTGGCACAGCAAAAGAAATTTAACCTGACCATAGCCTCTCCTCATAGGTATTTACCCCAAGTGGTTCATGAGTATTACCCAAGTGAATGAGATGGCATACAGGCATAGAAAAAAAACATGGATCCTATCTATCTTGGTTCTTTACACAATTATTCCAAATACACAAGACAATTGATCCACGGACAATTCAACAAATTTATGACCCAAGCCTCCCACAGCAATAAAAGTTTTAGCATGATAAGGTTACCTACAATAAGCATCACTTAACAAGCTGAAGATCATATTAAGACATAACAAATTAAATAAACAAATTATCACATCAAAAAAAATATATATATAACTTGCACGCGCCAAGCACTTTTGTTTACCAAAGGAATTTAAAAGTCAACTAAAACCAGTCCTCTAAAGCATCAATATGAAAAGGTGCGAGACCATGACATAAGGCCAAGATCGAATAAAAAAGAAGTCCTGAATCAGATTTTTCCTACTAAGGTAAACCAGGAAAACCTCCTGGAACCAAAATTAAAACCTAGCATGAGATAAAATAATTAATCGACCTCCTCAATCTTAGGACCTGCACCACTGCCGCCACCAGCAGAGGGACCATCATCATCCATTCCACCAGCCATGTCAGCACCAGCACCCTCGTACATCTTAGCAATGATGGGGTTGCAGACGCTCTCCAGCTCCTTCATTTTGTCCTCAAACTCATCAGCTTCTGCCAACTGGTTGCCATCCAGCCACTGGATTGCCTGCTCAATTGCATCCTCAATCTTCTTCTTATCGGCAGCAGGGAGCTTGGATGCAATCTTGTCATCCTTGATGGTATTCCTCATGTTGTATGCATAATTCTCTAAAGTGTTCTTTGCCTCAACCTTCTTCTTATGCTCCTCATCCTCGGATTTATACTTCTCAGCATCTTGTACCATCTTCTCGATCTCCTCCTTGCTGAGCCGACCTTTGTCATTAGTAATGGTAATCTTGTTCTTCTGCCCAGTAGTCTTGTCCTCAGCTGAGACATTTAGAATACCGTTAGCATCAATGTCAAAGCAGACATTGATCTGCGGGACACCCCTAGGAGCCGGTGGAATGCCAGAGAGCTCAAATTTTCCAAGAAGGTTGTTATCTCTAGTCCTTGTCCTTTCACCCTCATAAACTTGAATCAGGACACCAGGCTGGTTGTCAGAGTAGGTTGAGAAGACCTGCTCCTTCTTGGTGGGAATGGTTGTATTCCTTGGGATCAAAACAGTCATCACTCCTCCAGCAGTCTCCAAACCAAGAGAAAGGGGGGTGACGTCCAACAACAGCAGGTCCTGTACCTTCTCATTTCCCTCACCGCTCAAGATGGCAGCCTGCACAGCAGCACCGTAAGCAACAGCCTCATCAGGATTGATATTCTTGCACAACTCCTTCCCATTGAAGAGATCCTGCAACAGCTGTTGGACCCTAGGAATTCTGGTGGACCCACCAACGAGGACAACTTCATGGACACTGCTTTTGTCCATTTTTGCATCCCTCAGACACTTCTCAACGGGCTCCATACACTTCCTGAACAAGTCCATGTTTAACTCTTCGAACCGGGCCCTTGTGATGGTGGAGTAGAAATCAATTCCCTCATACAAGGAATCAATCTCAATTGTAGTCTGAGCGGTGGAGGAGAGAGTTCTCTTTGCCCTCTCACATGATGTCCTAAGCCTCCTAAGAGCCCTAGGGTTTCCACTGATGTCCTTTTTGTGCTTTCTCTTGAACTCCTGAACAAAGTGGTTGACCATGCGGTTATCAAAATCCTCACCTCCAAGATGAGTGTCACCAGCAGTAGCCTTCACCTCAAATATACCCTCTTCAATAGTAAGCAGAGAGACATCAAAAGTGCCGCCACCAAGGTCAAAGATGAGAATATTCTTCTCGCCAACACTTCCAGCCTTCTTATCAAGACCATAAGCAATGGCAGCTGCTGTGGGCTCATTGATGATTCTCATGACATTGAGACCAGAAATAACACCAGCATCCTTGGTAGCCTGGCGCTGAGAATCATTGAAGTAAGCAGGAACAGTAACAACAGCATTCTTAACAGTGGAACCCAGGTAGGCCTCTGCAGTTTCCTTCATCTTGATCAAAACCATAGAAGAAATTTCTTCTGCTGCAAACTGCTTCTCCTCACCCTTATATTGGACGGCAATCATGGGTTTATCTCCCGGACCCGCAACAACCTTGAAGGGCCAAAGCTTAACATCACTCTGGACAGATGCATCAGAGAATCGCCTGCCAATCAAGCGCTTGGCATCTGAAAAGCAAATAACAAAAATACAAGGTCATGCATGGGCAGCCAGAAACAAGGCAGAGGGTTTCTAAAAATTAGGTGGGTTTATTTCTGATGCTAAGGATGGTTATATATAAAAGAACAAAAAGTACACAAAAGGGAAAGCCTGATTAACTAGATGGTGATAATAGCCACATTCAATATCTGTTTATGTGCTCGGATATATCTAAAGTAATCAATTTAATCATAAATCACAACCATAGTATAGCAAAGTGAATAAGGAACTTCCTGACATTGGACAAATAGCAATAGAACATGTCACTAACAATAAGCACTGATATGTCTAGCAATTCCCCTAGTATAGATGCATATCACTTGCAAGCTCATAAGTCATCACAAGAATCACAATCATTATAATACACTGGCAAGTATCAAAACCAACAACATGCAAACTTACCTAAAATGTGAGAATTGACAGGCAAAATTCACATGTATCACTATCTCCGAAATTATCCACTATAATGGAGGTGAAAGGGAGAAACATCATGCAAGCAACCAAGACATATAATAAAAAGGTCCAACATCTTGCTCATCAGCATAGCTAAACTAGTCAAATTTGATAAATACAACACCCTGGTGAATCTGATCTTTGTTAAAAAGGAGAATCCCATTAGCAACAGTTGCAACCATAAAACAAGGAACAAGTTAAGTCGAGCTAAATCTTGATGATCACAGAGAGTTAATCCTAGAAGTAGAAGACTAGAAACATGTAATAAGAAAAAAACTTAGAAACCACAATTGCCTCAATAAAATATTTTGGTCACATGTAAAATGAAGACTGATGTATCCAAATTTTCGACAAGTATGCAACCCATAGAAGAATATAGCATTGATCATGTACTGATTGAATGGAGCATATGAATAACATAAATTGCAAGGAAAAGGAGAAATGACAAATTCCTAATGTCAGACAATACAAAGAAACCTGTTGATAGCTCTCCCAACCTTTAATTCCTAATGTCAGACAATACAAAACAAATAGACGCCATGAAGAAAAATCTTTTAGAAGAAAAAAGGAACTTGACATATGATAAACAAAGGCTAAAGGCTGAAAGGCAAAAGATTGCAATGAAAGGGTCAACTAATAAGCATTTAAACCTTCAACGGGAATAAATTAGTTAATTTTCCATAGTTGCAGAAGCCTCTCTGCCTATTTTGCAACCAATCACTTTCCCTACCCAGTATTTAGCTAATGAACTTCCTATTTAATGAGATAATGGTTATGCAATTAAACAATGACACAGACTCAACTTATTAAACACTACACTTGAGCAAGTTAAAAGATAATTTACAGGATCAGCTTTGTATGCGATGCAAGATACGATTTTTATTGATCCTCCAAAAAACAATAACTGGTTATGCAATTAAAAGTTACGAAATATAATTTAACTCAACAAACACAACTTTAGCAAATATTGAAAACGTACATAAAACTAATTATACATGAATAAAGGAAACAATTTTTATTAATGTTCTACAAACAGCAGCGGAAATCAGATTGATTAGTTGGAACACAAAATTGGAAAAAATAGACAGCATGCAGCTTAAAGAAGTATTAGATCTGTCCACATGAACCCAAGACACCATACCTAAAGTAGATCTGTCCACAGAATCCAGAATAGCATACTTGAAGTTGATCTATCCACATGTTATGGTAACCCGACAAGCTACAACTTCCCCAGCGACGGATCTACCGCAAGACTACCAAACAGAACCGGATGCTTTTTTTCGAAAAAAAAGGAAAGGACAAGTAACACAAAATACTGCACCAGATTTACGTTTCAGAAATAAATCCATCAAAGAAGAAGGGTTCTTTTCTGTTGAATCGGAGAGAGGGGGGGGGGGGGGTGCTCTGAAAGGAATCACACTGCCCACCCTTGGGGAAGATCAGATGAAACAGCCTTCGGGAGAGGCTGTTTCTGTGTTTCGAACCCATGACCTCCGCGTGACAATAGAGAAACCTAATGGTAGCGTCAAAGCTCACTCTTCGAGAGGATCACATCATGGATCTAGATTTTTTTCCTTAAAACAGACTAAAAGAAAAAATAAGCAAGACTGTGAACCACAAAAAAAAGGTTTTTTCCCCCTTTTAGGACAAAAAAAATAAAACAGAAGGAATGCAACAAGTTATGAGCCAAAATAATTTTTTAAGGGGGAAAAAGTCTTTTTCCCTTATTTTTTTTCTGAAAAAGAGATATCATGATGACATGAACCTCCAAAAATTCCCCGTGAAAAACACATATGGAAGAGGGGAAGGGGGGGGGGGGGGGGGGGGGGGTTAGAGAGTGGTAAGAAAAGAAAAGGCGAGATCTATACGGTATCATACCCCACACCAGGCATCAGCAACAGATCTATAAGAAAAAGTCTCTAAGAGCTCCGAAAACTCACCAAAGACGGTGTTGATGGGGTTCATGGCGACCTGGTTCTTTGCAGCATCACCGATAAGACGCTCGGTGTCAGTGAACGCCACATAGGAGGGAGTGGTGCGATTCCCCTGGTCGTTGGCGATGATCTCCACTCTATCGTGCTGCCACACCCCGACGCACGAATAGGTAGTCCCGAGATCGATCCCGATAGCCGGACCTTCTCCTTTCCCGGCCATTGCTTCGATCTGATTGGAAATCAACCTACAAAGAACAATGGGACGGAAGAGAGGAGGAGGAGAGCGGCTAGGGTTTCCAGAGAGAAGGAAAAAAGAGTGAGATGAGCGTTTAAAAAACCAGACCTAGGGTTTCTAGAAAGTTCGCCCGATTAGTTTGTTGGAGACTTTGTTGTAACCGCCCGATTATATTGGACGGTTTCAGATCAGCTGGCTTCCCACGGGAAGCTTTCCACTCAATTTCTGTTCAAGAAAATCGGAGAATTTATACAGCAAGGCGCATACAAATGGTCTTACGAAGACAAACACCCGAACTAGGTTGGATTTCAATTGGGCTTGGCCCACATTTGCCCCAGTTTTATGTTTTTCCAATAAATAAATAAATTGATACATCAAACTATTGAACCACGAGGACAGCCATTAATTTGGAGCTCGCAAGTAATATTTCAGTGCTGCTAAGGAGGTTGGCTAGCTTGTTTTCAAGTTGGCAAAGTATTTGCTACATCCTTGAGAACCATCAAATGGAGGTCCTAGGTGCCGAGTGATCCAATGACACCCCCCCCCCAAAAGGGTTCGCTGCCATGTGAGGCTTATGGGGGGCACATAGTGGCATCAGTGCTTGACAGCCCGGTCTGCTGATGTGCTTATAGAAACGCATTGCGAAGCCCCTTCTGTCCATCTGTCACTTAATACAGGGCTCTGCTCTGCCGGTGATAGCCATGGAGGGTGCTCTGCGGTGGTCAGCCTCGGCTAAAGAAAATAAAGTTGCACCTCTACTGACAGCAATTGCTTTTGGTATGGTGGTAAGCGCTTCATCCAATAAGTGGTATCAGAGCGAGGTTGCACGTTCGAAGCCCCAGTAAGTGCATCGCTTGGGGGGGAGGGAGTGTTGGAATTTTTTCAAGCCCTCTCTAAGGGTTTGCTGCACATGGTGGCATCGGTGCTTGACAGCCCAGCCTACCTATGCGTTTATGGGGCCGACAACAATTGCTTTTGGTATGGTGGTAAGGGCTTGATCCAACAAATAATCCACAAAAGAATGCGGGTTAAGTCTCCTTCCAACTAAAATCTATTATTGATTTGTTTCTCTCGTAATCCCATTGTGGTTGCTAGCATTGAATTTGACATAAAGAACCATTGCTGTGTATGGATCCATTAAAGTGAAGCTTCCTTGAAGCTTGCTTGAGAGGATAAGGTGACGCTAAAGCCAACAATCTAAAACCGATCCTTCAGAATGATTAACATGTAATAACATAGCAATTTTTACTTTATGATATATAAATATAGTTATAAAAAATATAAACAAATATATAAATTTTTTCTATTTTATTTTAATTCTCCTACTACTCAAAGAATTTTAAATTTTTTTAGTCTTCCATTGATATTGAGACAACAAACATTCATCCCACTTTCCTGCATGTGCATCCACATGCTTAGCATTAGGATTTGTCATAAAAAATTATTGCATTGAAAAGAGTCTCACATGGTATTGTGACACATACCCAAGGAAAAGTCATAATCTTGCATTGAAAACTAATATTAACCTAGAGGGTAGGTGACAATATTATTTTTAGAGAGCATGTTTACTCTCAAAAAATCTCACAAGAAATAGTTTTTCAACAAATTTAGGCCGAGTATAAAGTAGGTCGCTAGGCGTCGGTAAAGTTAATATTCCAACGGTGGCTGGGAAGTCAGAAATGGAAGCCTGCCGTGATAGACTTTTTCTTCATGTGAACGTGTTCAGACATCACGTTCACATGCGCCCTTGCAACTTGCAAGCCTGCTCCGTTGGAACAAGTTAAGGCGGGCGGGGTCGGCGCGATATTTTGAAATCCTCAACCAATCAGAACACGTCTACAGGACGAAAAAATCCAAATCTATCTTGCGCGTCCGTAGCCGATCCGACGGGCACGGAGGAATAGAAACTTCTAGAATTCCATTGCTCCAAAACTATATAAGCACCACCTTCTGCGCTCCTCCTCCTCCACCGATTCCGGGTAGAGGGATTATTTTCACGGGTCAAGCAGCCGCCGGCTATTACCCCTTTTTTTTTAAACCTTCTCTCTTTTAGATTAGATTCGAGCTCTAGATCCGTAGAGAGAAGAGATGGCCGGCAAAGGCGAAGGTCCGGCGATCGGGATCGATCTCGGGACTACCTACTCGTGCGTCGGTGTATGGCAGCACGATCGGGTGGAGATAATCGCCAACGACCAGGGGAATCGCACCACCCCCTCCTATGTGGCCTTCACCGACACCGAGCGTCTCGTCGGCGATGCCGCCAAGAACCAGGTCGCCATGAACCCCACGAACACCGTTTTCGGTGAGTATTTCTTCCCCTGATGTCCTTTTTCCTTAGATCTGCCAGTCTCCAGCGGTTTTCGGATCCGAGGTGGTGAGGATCTGGGGCTTGTGGAGTGTTTTTTTTTCTGTTTCTATAAGATTTTCGTGGTAGATCTGTGTTAGAATAGCTGTGTTTTTTGATTTGACGAATCTAGGGGTCTGATCTGTTGTTACCTACTTGACCTGGTTTGCGTTTTTTGATAGATCTGGGTGTTATCTAATTTGTTCGTTCATCTTGTGTTAGATTGGGTATTGCCTTGATTTGGGTTTTTTAGTCTTCCTCAAGGTAACTTTCTTGCTAATATTTAATGCCAACAAGGGATTTCTAGAGAAAAAGTTATTTGCTAAATTTTGATGCAGAAATAGGAATTTTAAAGAAGAAGACTATAAGGTTTAGATCTTTGTTGTAATTATCTCTGTTAAGTCTATGTCAGGAGTTTGGGTTGAAAACGGTGTATCTGTGGTCTGGATCAGATTTTGGATACAAACCGGATACGCAGCTATAAATTTTGCCGCATACGAATCTGGATCCGGATCTTAAAGAGATTTGCTAGATCCGAATCTCGATGCTAGTACAGAACTATAAACTTTGTTCGTGCTGTGGATCTTAATAGTTTTGTTTCAAGCTGATGATTTCTTATTCTTAGAAAAATCTGTCCACGTTGTTAAATGATGTAATTGGAAATATGTCGCAATATTTCAATAATTAAACATTTCTATCAAAAATAACCACGTTTCTTTAACAAAGATAGAATAATTTATAAGCTTTATTGTTTTCTTTATGGTATTTTCAAAATTTTACTATTTAAATAAAAATAATTATTTTATTTTATTATTTAGTAATTAATAACTTGTAAATATTCTTACATTAAAATTTTGTTGCAGATCTTTTTAATAATTAGATGATACATGATTATTGTCAATTAAGAGTATCGTGGAATTTAAAGTCGTGTAATTTAAAGGATGGTATTTAATATAAAATTATTAATATTTTCATTATATTTTTTGATTTTCTTTAATTTTTGAAATATTTTTTTGCACAAAATCTGGTTTGACTGATTGACACTACAATCGGACTAATGACTTGGTGGCTTGGACACTTGCTGCCTCTGGTTTGGGTTGAATAACTATCCCATCCTTAATGATTATATCATTGGCTAGATTTCATCATTCAATTCTGCTTATAATTCGATTTGTGTATGAAGTAGTATCTAATCATGTGTGGGTCGAATAAAAAATATGAATATAACTAATATTTGACTTTTATCCATATCTATTTGGAACAAATATGGATATACTTAATATCCGATATTCATCTTTGTTTCAATAGATATGAAATCAAATTTTGCCATCCATTTAATATCTGCATCCTTAATATGAATATACCAGTATCAAGTGTCATCCCTATATGCAGGAGATGTTAAGTTGAGATTCCTGCCGACTATCATGTGTGAATGGTAGTCATTTTTAAGTGCTTCCTTTTTTTTGTAATTGTTGTTTAGTTGTTTTACAGCTTGTAGTTTGCTTTTCTCACATAGCTGACAGTAATCCTGATGATTCCTTTGATTGCAAAATTTAATTTTGTCAACGCATTACATGATTAGATAGGATGAGTATTTCTGTAACTATCTAACAATAGTCGGATGATTCTTTGTTTGTAAATTTTATAAATATATTAGATGGCTATATATTTTGAGTATTTTTTAAATGATTTCATTTAATAATGTCAAGAATGAGCCTTGGTGCAATGGTGATATTGCTCTATGATTTAGAGGTCATGGGTTTAAAACACGAAAACAGCTTCTCTATATGCAAGGCAAGGCTGTGTACATTTGACCTTTTGCAGGCCTCGCACTGCGGAAGCCTCATGCATTGAGCCGCCCTTTTTTTATTTGATATATAGGATTTTCTGTTGCTTTTTTACCTGCTTTACCTGTGCATATATTTATTCTGTAGCATTAGCTTATGTAAATATTGTTGAAGGAGAACATTGTGATAATCTCTCTTGATATTGTCAACAATGCTATATGTTAAATAATTAAATTTCTATCTTAGTTCCATCGTTGCTCTTATTGTTGTATATGAGATGATGTCTGTTCCTGTTACTTTAGACTGCAAATTCTAAGGTTCCATCATTATTCTAACAAACACATCTACTTGCAGATGCCAAACGATTGATTGGACGACGATTCAGTGATACCTCTGTACAAAGTGACATGAGGCTCTGGCCCTTCAAGGTCATACCTGGCCCTGGAGACAAGCCTTTGATTGTAGTCCAGTACAAGGGGGAAGAGAAGCAGTTTGCAGCTGAAGAGATCTCTTCTATGGTGTTGATGAAGATGCGTGAGATTGCAGAGGCATATCTTGGCTCTTCTATCAAGAATGCTGTGGTCACTGTCCCTGCTTACTTCAATGACTCTCAGCGGCAGGCCACTAAGGATGCCGGTGTCATCGCTGGCCTCAATGTCATGCGTATCATCAATGAGCCCACAGCTGCTGCCATCGCCTATGGTCTTGATAAGAAGGCCGCCAGCGTCGGCGAGAAGAATGTTCTTATATTTGACCTTGGAGGTGGTACCTTCGACGTCTCCCTCCTTACCATTGAGGAGGGGATCTTCGAGGTGAAGGCCACCGCAGGAGATACCCATCTTGGAGGCGAGGACTTCGACAACCGAATGGTGAACCACTTTGTTCAGGAGTTCAAGAGAAAGCACAAGAAAGATATCAGCGGCAACCCTCGGGCTCTTAGGAGGTTGAGGACAGCCTGTGAGAGGGCAAAGAGGACCCTGTCATCCACCGCCCAGACCACGATTGAGATCGATTCCCTCTTCGAGGGCATTGATTTCTACACCACCATCACCCGAGCCAGGTTTGAGGAGCTAAACATGGATCTTTTCAGGAAATGCATGGAGCCTGTAGAGAAGTGCCTTAGAGATGCTAAGATGGACAAACGCTCCGTTGATGAAGTAGTCCTCGTTGGTGGATCAACCAGAATTCCCAGGGTTCAGCAGTTGCTGCAGGACTTCTTAAACGGGAAGGAGCTCTGCAAGAACATCAACCCAGATGAGGCTGTTGCCTATGGTGCTGCTGTCCAAGCTGCGATCTTGAGCGGCGAGGGCAACGAGAAAGTACAGGACCTTCTTTTATTGGATGTGACACCACTCTCCCTTGGTTTGGAGACCGCCGGAGGAGTCATGACCGTGTTGATTCCGAGGAACACCACCATCCCCACCAAGAAGGAGCAGGTCTTCTCCACCTACTCGGACAACCAGCCTGGTGTCTTGATACAAGTCTACGAAGGAGAGAGGACTAGGACCAGAGACAACAACCTGCTGGGCAAGTTTGAGCTGTCTGGCATCCCCCCTGCTCCAAGGGGTGTGCCTCAGATCAACGTGTGCTTCGACATGGATGCCAATGGCATCTTGAATGTCTCAGCGGAGGACAAGACCACCAGCCAAAAGAACAAGATCACCATCACCAATGACAAGGGAAGGCTGAGCAAGGAGGAAATCGAGAAGATGGTGCAAGAGGCCGAAAAGTACAAGGGTGAGGACGAAGAGCACAAGAAGAAGGTTGAGGCCAAGAATGCTTTGGAGAACTATGCATACAACATGAGGAACACCATCAGGGACGAAAAGATTGCATCCAAGCTTCCTGCTGCCGATAAGAAGAAGATTGAGGATGCCGTCGAGCAAGCAATTCAGTGGCTTGATGGGAACCAGTTGGCAGAAGCTGATGAATTTGAAGACAAGATGAAGGAGCTGGAGGGCATCTGCAACCCTATTATTGCCAAGATGTATCAGGGTGCTGGTGCTGATGCGGCTGGTGGCATGGATGAAGATGGTCCATCAGCTGGTGGTAGCGATGCTGGTCCCAAAATTGAGGAGGTTGATTAAGGAGATTAAATTCTCATGGGCTTACAATTTTTCAACATCTGTTTGTGCTAAGTATTGATGGGATATCTTGTTCCATTAGTTTCACAATTTGGCCCAATTATATTAGAGGCCATGTCTCTTCTACCTTTTTTTTTGCTTTAGCTGTTGAATGCTGTATCAGTTTGGTTACTCTTATTTTTGATATCCAATATACCAGTTCTGCATATCTTTCAAACAATTGCTTATCTTGCTATGCATATGCCTGTTCCCCTAGTGTCGAATAAGTTATACAAAGCAGGTTTGCGTCTTTTGTATGTGGGAAAAATCTGGTTTGTTTGAGATATTGGTTAAATCTGGTTTGCTTGAGATGTTGGCTCAGTCTGGTTTGTTGAGATGCTGGTTTCTTGTTCGCTCCACGGGGTCATCATGCCATTTATCAATGAATACCGAACAATATGTTCTATTTCTGCAGATTTTTTTTTACAGTCCTATCTTTCTAGGAAATCAATCATTACTGAAATAATCCTGTCCCTTTAGGAACACCATCTGTCTGTTATTGAAAGATGATTGCAGCTTGATTGCATCTTTTCTCTCTTTTTTTCCCCCACAAGACATTGTCAATTCTCCTGCAATATTATATTAAAATCATTCAAATCTAAAGAACATAAATGAAAAATGCTGGTCTACCATAGCAGGTAAGAAGCTGTGTCCAGGAAATAAAAATTGTCAAGATAATTCTCAAAAATTCAGTTCATTTTTTGATCAAACTGCTTTCAAGCATAATCAGCCATTTGTGTCAATTAAATAAAGAAGCCTGGGTTGTCTTGCCGCGATTGTACAATTTGCAGTGAAAAAAAAAGCACAAGCAGGTTATTAGGGTGGGATTCTTTGTAATCCTGTCAATATAATAGTGCTATGGGCATTCCTGGCTTAGCTCTTGAATGTAAGGTTCATGCCAAGCATAATCTGCGTGCACTTTCAATGTCAAATGATAATTGCATCGAAAAACCATGCAACAATAAGAAAATGGAACACGAACAGATTCAAGACATGACTTGAATATACGACCCAATGGACTTAGTGTGCATCAAAGGAAGAACTTCTGAGCTCCTTTTGGAAGACAAGTATTCATTGGTGACTTTCACATCCTGTACAAGCCTTGTAATAATTACTTGGAGAAGGCTGGCACTGGACAAGAGTTTTGCCTTAACATCTGTTAGACTGAAGAATCCTGTACAAACCTTGTAATAGCAAAGATTTAGCTACAAATGAGCATAGTCACAACTTCCATGTTAGGGAAGAATTCAGCTGGATATAATGATTTGGAATTCAACAAAAGTTCAACAAATCTGTCAAAAAGGAGAGAGTTTAAATAAACAAAGAATTAGAAAACAATGATAAAAATTTAAAAATAGATTTTAAAGTATTTTTAAATTTATCTACTTAAAAATAAGTACAGGAGATGCAAAAATAACAAAAGATAGCAAAAGAGATCACAATTAGAATAATTCATGTATAATTCGAGAATAATTGAATACTTCTAGATCAATTTATTTTTGGAGAACAACTCGAGAATTAGTCGGTCAAAAGAATAACTGAGAATAATTTGAGTTGGAGAATATTGTAACCATGGTTTTGAGTATTCAGAAATATGACTGGAACAGTTTCCATTCCACACACTTAATTTGCTGAGTCGATCTAGAGTGGGAAGTAGAGAGGACCATCTTAACATCACATTCATAAAAATGCAGCTGTAGTCTCATACATTTACTATTGTAATTTCTCCAGTTATTCTTTCGGTTGCAAAACATTTTCTAATAATTATAGACCTACAAGTTGATGGAAAATTGGAATCCTAATAGCATCGACCGCAGATCAAGGAACAACAATTTTGTCAAGAAAGCTTCCATTGCTGTGAGGCCAGTCAAAGAAAAATTTCTGCTGGAAGGGAACTCAGATGTTGATCGGATGTCACAGATCACTGCCTTGATCATGATTGCAGACTTCATGGTTCAACCTAGCCCGCTATAGCTCTTGACACTCTGAAGCGCATCCTCTTCCAATTCCACCAGCATCCGGCAAAAAGCTTCAATATCGCGTGCTTCTTCTTTGAATGTGAACCTGAACTCTTTCCATCCATACTGCTGACTGAGGCCGCTGCTGGTAATTGTTTCTGGGACCTTAGCAAGGACATCGAATCCATTCCGGTCGATGGACAGCATTAGGGCATCCTTCATGTGGTAACAGGAGAGTCAGTAAACAAGCAACAAATTGCTAAAATTGTTTCTAATCTAAGCTTGATAAAAAAATAAGTTTGCACAAGTTTCTAAAGCTGAAAGATTTCACGCCCATAAGTTATAACCACAAAAAGAACAAGATTAAGCCACGGTATCAAGTTGCAACTATGTTCAGATAACAATTTAGAAACCTTTTTGCAAGGCTCCAATATCTATATGGATTTTTAAGTCTGTTCACATGATAAGAGTATATATTTTTAGAGGTCTATAGCAATATGTAAGGATATCTGTGATATCTTTTACATATACGTAATTTTATCACTTAGCAAATGAAAAAGAGAATACCAATTGATTATTATAAAGCCATTCAAAATATTTTCGTTTTGACAACTATGTATTCCTTATTGCCAGTAATATGCATGAATCTGTATCATGATTGTTAACAGGTAGCCCCTGTTCAATATATCAAGAAGGCATCCCAGTGTAAGGACCAGTGTTTGGGTCATTAGATGACATGTCTAGTTAGGACTTAGGAGTATACCTTATTCAAGTTAAACAAAGAGATTTCCATTTTTAATTTCCATTTTTAATTTCCATTTTTAAATTGGTAGTGCTTTTGTACTTTGTTTGTAGGCAAGTTATTTTAGTTAGTTTTTAAGTCAAATAGGACATCATTATTGATTTAGTGAGTCACTTATTAGTGATATAAAAAGGTAAAACAATGATGACATTTATTTTTGGCTAGAAACATTTTTTTTTAAAATTATCTTTAAGTTCGGACAGAGCTAAGGGAATTCCAAATTTATTAGGATTTTGCTTTAGAGTGCTTTAGGTGTGTATTGGTGTCGGCATATGAACCATGTGCTTTTTGTAGTGATTTTTTCCTTAAAAAAGGAGTTATTTTCTTAAATAACTAGGTTGTCTAAAGTAAGGGACTTGCATAAATAAAGGAGACTATTGTGCATGAGGTTCATCCACCAAATGAAGTGTACCACTAACAGCACGCAAGAAAGTGGAAGGTGGCAACTATAACAAATTACAGAATAATGTGATGCCAAAGACTCTTTAACTGGAAATTTGCTATGATAAGCTGTTCAGGAATATAATTAAACTCCAAGTTTCAAAATAAACTATCAAGAATTAAACATGTATAGATAAGCAACTCCTAAACTCGCATGATAATTTTTAATATAATAGATAGAGAATATATAAATGCAATATCTGGGGGTCTCAAATTCAATTTTATTGATGATGTCTGAGAGCCTGAAAACAGTTGTCCTAAGTATATGCTTTAGATCCTCAAAATCATTGCACGGAAAAGGTGTAAACTTGAAGACCTGCAGCAGTAACATTGACTACGCATGTTTTGTTAGATTCACTAATTATAACAAACATATGATTTGAGTAATTTTTCCTTTTGCTATCAAATGCTACAAAGCTTGATTTTACTAAACATATGGAAAGATAATGCAGCTTGAAGATGAGAAAGCTGCATGACTTACTCTTGCAGTTGCATTATAATATTCAAAACAGAAAAACATCAATGCTCGACGTCTTGCCGGACTTTGATTGATCCCATCAATTATCTTTTCAGAAAATGGCACTACAGAAAAGACAACAAAGCATGTAAGCGAAACAAACTGATAATGTGCTTAAGAAAATTAACAAGGCAGAATACAAAACTGTCTTGGTTAGAGAAAACTGTCCCAGTTGCACAAGTGATACATTGAAAAGCAACAAGATTATTTTCTTAAGCAACTAAACTGAGGCTAAATGATTTAGAAATGACCTTAAACTAACTGAGATTTATATCTGAATTGAAAAGTTGAAATCTGCTACACATAAATCTTACATAACATTTCTGCTTTAGGTGCTTCAACATCCTCTGGTTCCACATCATGGGTGCCCCCACTGCCATCAATATAAGTGCATGATCTGCAGATAAGATTTAAAATGTCGATCAAGCATTTGCAGTAACAAACCAAGGTTGGATGTGGATATTACATAGATATCTTTGGGGTGCTTAAACTCACTCTGAAATTAACTTTATCAGAAGTGAGTCAGTTGCAGTGGTTTGTTTCTATTTTATCACTCCATAACTCATCTAGAGGTGTATATGTGATTTTAACCTTTTTATTGGATAGTAGTAAGCATATTTAAGAAAATGTCCAGATTATTATGACGAATAAAGCTACGTGTTTGTCATGTGATATTGGCTAATAATGTCTTATTGGTTCATGCATATGCAATGGCTGTGGAGGATTTCGTGCAGGAAAATGGATGAGCATCGGTGCATGCAAGCCCAAAGGACACAAAGATTAGAGATATCTCCAGGGTGTATAAATGACTGAGGCTGGGAATCTTCAAACTAAGTCTGCTAATTGACATACTATGTTAGCATTATTTGTCCATTAAACTCTAACTTTGACCTAAATCTTGTGAAGCCCCCTTTCTTTCCTTTTTTTACCCTGGCTAGGAGAGTATTGAAATCAGATCTTAGACCTGAGATGGCAACACTAAACTGATATTCCTCTCTCTACTAAACCTTGGAATCTTACCCATGACCATTCTAATTTCATTCTCTTTTATTTATCAGATCAGTCCAACACTCATTAAGTCCAAAAAGCCAGACACAAACACAAGTCACCTAACCACATCACAAGAGGAGAACAATATGTTTAGGGAAAAGTGTATTTTCCACGGCAGACTTTGAAAAAAGAAAAAAGTAAATTGGGACCTCAATATTATAAATAAGCCTCTCATACCGTATATTAAACTTAAAAACATTGTAGCTGCTACTCTCATTTAGTATCTCCTGAAGGTTTTCGAACCTTGATCTGCAACTTGTACTGGCAGAACTTAGTATGGCAGATACGCTGTAACTGGCCTGGCTAACTGTCTCATGTTCTGACATTACAGATTCTGCTAGATTTTCTGTAACAATCTGGGCCTGGAGTCATGCATTAGAAGCAGCAGAAAATCAGAGTTGGCAAATCACCACATACATCATATATGATAGGATCCATAACATCATTACTGACAGTCCAGCCATCTTAAGAGAACTTTGACAGAATTTTTTGCGAACAGGACTGGTATTTGAGTTCCAATTAACTGACTAATAAACAAATGATCAGGAGGTTTACTCATGAAACTTTAAATTTTCAAAAGTCCAAATTTACAGAAAATTTTAAAGGTTATATTACCTTATCATCTTTAAGAGGTCGGATATCACCTGCCAAAGCAACCCGAGCTGGCAACTGCAATAGACAGACCCAGATATTGTGTCAGAGAAAGAATTCCAGTATCACTCTTGTGCCCCTTCACTAATGTAAAATCATACAGAGTGCACATTTTATGCCATAGCTTCCCAAGTCCCCGGTAACTATCAAGCAGAAACAATATGCTCCGCAGAAAATAGACAAGAAAGAAAACAATTTAAAAGCTGTAGTTACTTACTAAAGATATGGTAATGGCAATACTCCACAAATCCATGTTTTGGTCAATAGTATGCTTATTTAGTAAGGAGGGGGGAAAATTCATGTACCAAGAATCAAATGAAATATATTTGCCATCTCTGTATAGATAACATCCAAATTGAAGAACATGCTAGAAATTATCTGAGAAAGCTATTCTAAAAAAATAGTAAACGAGTTTTATTCATTACTTTGTTTTTGAAAAGATATGACAATATAGGAAAAGAAAACATGCACATGCTTTTGGAGAAAAGCCACTTAGAAACTACGAGCTGCTAAAAAACTACACATGCCACCAGGGGTGGGGGGGGGGGGAGAGAGAGAGAGTGTGCGTGTGTAAGTGTGTGTGTGTGTGAGAGAGAGAGAGAGAGAGATGAACATGTTCATATATGGAGAGTGAATAAGTGATTTTATCAAAATGTCATTCTTGAGTTGCATATGTGCTGCAAGGAAGGAACAGTATTATTTCTCCTGATCGTGATGTCCTGAAACTGTAAGCATCAATGCAATAAATGATATATGCAATGTCATTAAGGTTTGGTGCGGATAACTAATATAAAGACAAGACTTCTATTATGGGACAAGACAAATACAACTTCCTAAACAATCTATACGAAGCAACTGGAGATCCAAAGTCAGATCTTCAGCAAATTTCTTACAAAATCATTGAAACCATGCACAGAAGTTACAAAGCAAGATGTCAATGACGTACCGACCTTTCTTATAGATTGCAACAAGCCCTGAAGTGGACCTGGAAGGATGCTACTCACTGAAAGAGAAGCGCGCTCATCAATGATAATATTCTGCAAAATAAGCATTAAACCTATCAGGCGGATTGAGTCATTCAACAACGAGCATATCAAAAAACTATTTCTATCCAGCACCACATATATGGAGCATGCAACAACGATGTAAATGAAAACCGAGCAGTCAGGGTTTGCATCAGATATAACCAAGCGATTATTTAGTGGTCACTGCATCTAATTTCAGCAAAAGAATATTACTGGAACAGATCAAATCACTATAGTAACAGCCGCAAATGCTCCAGTGCTCCAAGAAATCCATACCATGTTGTGCAAGTCCCCTTCTTGAATCCAGATATATGGCCTGCCCTTCTTAAACATGTAGTGAATCTTGGATGAGTAAATGTCATCCTTGCTGCTCGAAACAATAAAAAACTAAAACTAATCATTCAGTCAAATGAAAGCAAACTACATGCGGACACAGAATCATGAATCAGCGAAAATCTTGCAAATGCTCCGCCAAATCATTCTAATTGGATAATCTTTTTTCTTAAAAAGAGAAAAAAATAATAAACTAATTATCTTATTATATCCGTTTGGCATCGGGGCTATTTAGAGAGAGCGAAATATACCTCCCTTTGGCATCAACTTTGATAGTATTGAGCTGGGCTTGCCAGTTGGCAGCCAAGATATTCTGAAACCCAGGAGTTATAAGAACATCAGCCAACAAATAATAAACTATCTTGACGTGGTGTCTTTTTTTCATGGGAACCTAGAAAGAAAGACGAACCCGAATGCGCTCGGTGAAGGTCAGAGCCACTGTCTTGCCCTTCATTATAACCGTTCGAGGAAATGGCTCACCGAATCTGGCACGCTTTGGAGGCCCTAGAGATTTTTTTCCCCCTCAGGGCGAAGATGGCGACCCGCTCGTAGCCTCAAGACAATCAGCGCCCTATCAATATTATAATGTTAGTAAATGGCACCTTCTGAGTTCTCTGAGTATGACATGAACCAAGAAATCATAATCACAGCTAAACCACATGAGGCTACTAATTAGTAACAATGCGTCAAGTTTAACATTTATTCTGAAATCCCTTCGAATATTATAGGTGGTGGATAATAACATTTTTAAGACCACCGTAATCTGAAACTAAGAAAGGCATAAGCCATGCAAGACTCAGATCAAAATATAAAGATCCACAAACTGGTTGAAAATAGTATATTAATTAAAATCCATATGCTGAAATATCTATCGCGAGATTCTCAACCAAACAAGTTTTTTCGCAATATTTTGGGGGTAAGAAAAACAGAAGCGAGAACGGAAAGGAGATCAGAGGAGGTTATCGGGTTCAAGAGAGAAGGGTTTGGGAAGGAGCGAATGGAGCCACCGGCTCTAAACTGGGGATCGCCGGCGACAGGTTCGCTTCTGGATGGGTTTACGATAAAAGAGAAAACAAAGAGGAGGCCCAACGATCTCTGCGGAAAAGAGAGGAGAGAGAGAGAGAGACGATTACCTGGGTGGAGGTCGCGGCGCCTGCCCTTCGTCTGGAAGGGCGAAGTATGAACAGAGAGAAGAATAGTAGAACGCCCTACGACGGGCTGGGCGGCGGGACCGTCCGTGGATGCCGCCAATGACACTTGCCTATTCACGGCGCTGCTGTTGAAGGTAGAGCTTTCGAGAGCTTTTTTAAGTACAGCTTTATAAAATAAAACTCAACTACATTTCTAAATATTACGAAATTATATTTAATATATAAATTAAAAAATATTTTTAGTATAATAAAATAATTATAAATTTTAACATTAGATAACAACATAATAAAATATAATATATATTAATACATAAATATATAATATAATATAATATTATTATAATATAATAAAATATTGTTATAATATAATAATATAATATTGTATACTGTAGCGATCTATCAAGATAAATATTTGAAGAATAAAATCAACAAAAATAAACAGTTGCAATTAGTAGTATGCTTCGCTATATGGTGCTTACAATATAGAAATAATTTTTTTCACTAAAAATTATTTTTTATCTATTTGTTAATTATCTCTTCTTATGGCAAAATTATATTTTTCACTATATGTATCAACTGGACCATGTACCATGCCAATTACTCTGTCTTTTGTTGTGGGTTATCTGGGAGCACATCATAAATAAAATCCAAAAAAAAGATAAAGTTATTTGGCATGGTGCATGATACCATATGGAGGAACATATCATAAACGAAATCCATTAAAAAATAAAAAAAAAAGATAGAGATGTTTGGTATGGTGTACATGGTGTAAGGTATTATTTTTCGAATATAAGAGAATCATTCAACTGACTCTCTGAAGAAATCTTTAGATAATTTGGTAAATTCTATGTCCGATTCTCTAATTGCATTCTTTTTTTTCCCCCTCGATTTCGGATGTTAGGTCTACACCAAGGCGGAAGGAACATTGTGCATAATTTGCAGCCAAATTAGATAAGATCAACTTGTCTATTTCAAACTAGAAGATGTTGATATGACCAAAATCCATGACAGACACCAAACTCGTTGATGCTAACAACCAACTCAAAAACGTTTCCAACTCTCCATCCTTATGTCTCCATATACTTGTACCCATACAATCATATACAAACCTTAGCATACTATATACAAGAAACAAAAGTTACATTAATGATAAAGAAAAATGATGGTGAAAACCCACATGAGGATCACCAAGATGATGATGGCAACATATCAGCCGCATTATTCACTGCCGACCTTGAACATCAGATCAAACTAAGATACAAGATCAAGAACATCATCTGCCAACTACCTGATGCCTTATTTTCTGTTTTCTTATTTTTTGCCTTTTACCTTCTTCCACTCAATGCTTCCAGGGTTTCAACATTCTACCAATACATTGAGAATCTTAAAGCAAATTTCAAAACTAGCATGAGTCTTTTTCTTCTCAACCATCATTAAGCATAAAACTCAATAATCCAAAATGTTCACAATATCTTGATTTCGAAACATCACCTCGAAGCATGAATCGGAAAGGAATGCATCTGTCCAGCTTAAAACAAGAGTGATATACAATAATACACTGGTGGCCTGCAAATGGGGGAAAAAACCTTCCCATCTATCACATAGCACTTCTCTGAATTTTTCATCTTTCGAACATTTGTTCAAAAGATGACCTTAAAAAATAAAATGGGGGAAAAAACGAAGAAAAGGATAAAAACAATTGCCGATCCTCCCTCAAAATCAGTTATACAACATATGCACAACAGAAACTGCCGCAATGCGCACCTTTGCCCCATAACCAGCCGTGCAATAAAACCTTACAAACTCTACAGTAGTGGGGTATAACATGTTTAAATTATTCGCATTGTCTAGGCCTAAAATTCTCAGGTTCCAGGAGCTTCAGTAACAGCCTCTCCAGCCTTCTCGAACCCATCGATGGTCTTATAACACCAGGTTTTCCATAAACAGCGCAAGGATCCTTACCAAACCGGGAACTCCCCAAGCACCACCCACCTTGAGTGAATCTGCCACTCGATCTCCCCAGCAGTTCCCTGTCGATCCTGTCCAGAACAGGATCATCCTTGGTAAATGTTCGAGCAAAAGGTGCCCCACTATCAACCATCAGATCGAAGTGCTGCGATGTCAAATGTAGGGGGTCTTGGTGAAGTGGATCGTCCCACATCATGAAACGCAAATCATGGTTGATGGTGGTGTTTTGGAAGTCTCTGGAATTGCATATCACAGTATGGAAGTAGCCTTCTGTGGATGATAAGAAATTCGTGTAGTACATGAGTAATGTCCGGGGGAGATTATCCCAACCTCGTATGCAAAATTCAAGGAAAGGCCGAGCTAACACCACCCACGAAGAGCCTACATTAAGGAGAGAAAAGAACAGGCAGTTATTATACAACAGGATCTCATAGATTAATGCAGCATAACACTGAACAATTAGAAGAAAGAGATCTGATACTTATTGTTAAACAGCAAAAGCAAATGACAGTCCATGTGGGTGTTGAATGCGTTGATCAAACACTAAGAGTTTGGACTCATGAAATTCATTCGAAACAAAAATTCTGCAAGAAGCACAGAACAAGAACACACAGGATCATGAAACTGGTCTTCGCTTAAGATAAAATGAACATAGCCAGAAGCCATTGATGGCAAAATGGCAATTAATAGAGCCTTACTGCATGACCCCTTATATCTAAAGACTAAAATCAGACACAACTATCTCAAAGGAAGTTCTCGGTAAGTTTGCTCACTCTCAAACATCCTTACCATCTTGAAGCTATGGAATGACATAGGTCTATCAAGTAATATAACCTAAGCGTACAAACAAGTGCGCCTAATGGTTGCATTTCAAACCAGCGATTTCTCATCATGAAGATTTAAAAACCGGCAAGAATTTCTAAGAAAGGGTGGTGAGTGGTTTTAAATCCCGTGGAATGGGGATACCCAATTTCTCCATGGAATGGAATACCCCACTGTCCTACCCCATCTCGGCAGAGCTCGAGCATCCCAATAGGTACCTATGTATCTCTTTCCTTCTTTTCTTTCTTCTTTCTTTCTTTTTTCTTCCTTCTTTCATTCCTTTCTTTCTTTTTCTTCTTCCTTCCTGTTGTTCATTTTCCTTCTTCTTTCTTTCTCTTCTTACTTCTTTCCTTCCTTTCTTTCTTTCCTTTTTCTTCTTGCTTCTTACCTTTCTTCCTTCTTTGTTTCCTTCCTTTCTTTTTCTTCTCCCTTCCTCTCTTTCCTTTTCTTCTTCTTTCCTTTCTTTTTTTCCTTTTCTTCTTTTTTCCTTTCTTTCTTTTCTCTCTCTTCTTCTTTCCTCACATGGATGGATCCTAGGGTCCCGAAAAAACATATCCCAGTCCTGTTTTCTCAAAGGAATGGGACAAGACGGTTGGGACATCCCATCCCATTGGAATCTAAAACATTGATGGGTGGCATGCTCCAATAATGTGATTCGAATTACATGCTTGATAAGGGGACCTCCAAGCATCATCAAGTTCATAATGACAAAATAAGAGGCAAAAAAAAGAAATTAGAATGAAGAATTGGATAGGAACAACAGAAGATACAAATCACCTAGCCTATTTTAGGATGCAAAGAAGAAGAGAGGAACCATAAATCATGTTTTAATGGTATCTGAAAAAAAAAATCAACTCATACCAGTCAGCATCCCTCAAAGAATGGATATTGATTAGTAATTAATATAATTATGGCCTGGCAGCATCAGAAACTTTCCCATTCATATCTCATAACCAAAATTTTGTTTACAGTAGGTAGAATAATTTATGAATCTGAGAACAACTTAGATCATTCTACTATACAAGCCTAATAACTTCAGAATTTCGTCACGTAAAAACCAAAATAAGAGTTTGTAGTAAAACATAACCATACTTTGAGTCTTGAAAAGAGACATGCGAGCTCAACATTTCTGGTCAATGGCAAGTTCGTGACAAACAACTACAATGTTGAATGCACTCATTCATCAGCTAATACTCTTCGTGAATAATTTTCTCGCTTCCAAAAACTCCATAATTACAATGGAGAGAAGAAGTTTAGAAAAGGCAAAATCTTTTGCTTTTATCACATTCCTTGATTGTCCCCGGTTAAAGAAATTTGGTAGTCGAGTTTCAGTATTTCAATTTGGTGAAGTCATAACCAATATGCCCTTTGTAACAAAGTTGCTCGCAATGATAAAATCACAGCAACTGATATTTTGTCAATGATATTTGTGTTGCAACAACAAATACTTCCCAGATAAAGGAAAATGTTTTTACTTGCTCTCTGCTTTAGCCTATTTGAGATGGGTAATCATCAGAGACATTTTTTAGGATAAGGAATGTGATATCATGGTGATAAATGCTCAAGAACAGATGCCGCTTGTGACATTTGATGATTTTTGAGCATCATTAAGCTCATGGAGGTATGTCAACCAACTTGAGCGAGCTAGAGGTGGGGAGGCCTAGACCACCTCTTTAACTAATGGTGACTCTAGTGTAAACTAACCAATTGTACATCTACCCAAAACGAGCTAGAAAATCTAAGGTTTTTGCATGGTTGATGACCTAGGATTGTGAGAACCTGCTAAATCAAGCAAGCAAGGTGATGACGATAAGGGTATTTTCCCTCTAAATTGAAATAGCACCTGTAGCATATTTTGGCTGCAGCAAAGCCATCAACTTCTGAATTTGGATAAATGAAATTTCCAAAAAGATCAGAAAAATGACACACAATTTCACTTGTATTAGAGAACTAACTCAAGTTTCAGATGTGTTCAGTTCTGAGAGATCATTGCAAACATTTTATTTCCTGTAGTCCAAAACTTGATGAGTAAGCAAGTTTAAACAGGAAGTAGGCTAGGATTCCTGTAAAGAAACAGAAGAGCGAATAGAACGAGCAAAGGGATTATGTCACATCGATATGGATGAAGCTCATTAATGATTGAACTCATTGAAGTGAGAAAAAAAAATAAAAATAAAAAACAAAAGCTCATTAAGTTTTAAAGGGATGGAACAATTTTAGTTTCTTTTAGGAAATACATGTCACCACACTGAACAAGGATCTATTTCAATATATCAACTAAGCCAGTAGACAGTCCATAGGTGGATGACCATAAAGCTGAAGTGACACATGGCTTACATATTTGCATACGTGAATAGATGTTTTAAACTTGCCTACAGATATAGAGTTGGACCCATGAAAACATTGCCTACAACTAGAATTTCACCTAGAAATGTTCCAACAATTCTAGAAGTATGGTAAAACAACCATACAACTATATAATATATCATACTATATGTACTTCTATTTAATTAATTGCTACATTAAGAAACCTTGTGGTCGAAAGCTTGTCGCATATAAGTAAATCCTTGTTTCCTAGCAGCACCATGACTGCTTTACAGCACATTTTCCAGAGAGATTAACTGTTCTACACTGCTATACACACATAAACTGTAATCAAATCATCAGAAATATACAAAAGGAACTCCTGACTGAAAAATGGTAAAAAAAAAAAAAATATCTAGGCAGTACCTGCAAATAGTTTGAAAGATGCAGGCATGCTTCTTTTTTCTTTAGCCCAAAATACACTGGTTTTATTTGATACATACAATCCTGGATCTACAATGATGGGCCTGGCCCTCTGATACCTGCATAAAAGATGGTTGGGAAATCCTTTACAAAGTGTAAGCTAAAAGAAGCCAAGAATCATGGAATCACGACTCTTGGAACTTTATGGACAAAGCGACTATGCTCACTCTTTCCAGCCAATATTACTCGTGTGCGCAATGAAGTTGAGATCCCTCGGCAGGTATGAAAACATATGAAGAATATCTGCAGTGGATAAGGAAGTAATAGAGAGCAAATCTTAGCAACAATTTATATCTTTTCTTGTTTTCATTTCATCAAAGTATGGACTGATTCAAGAAGTTCACAAAACCTAAACCATAGAAAGAAAACAACGGAACGTTCCCGCACCTAAAAGTAGTAAAGGAACAAAAAAGGGAAGACAAAAGATACCATCTTGCGGCATAAGAGGATAATCGGCGGCGCTGAGATTAATGAACCAGCTCCACTCCTCGAACTCCCTCAATAGGATAGCGACCGCGTGGAGGGTGCACGCGACCATCGTCGGCCCCTTGTACGACACCGCGTCGGCGTTCTCCACCACCCGGACGTTCCCGAACTCGGCAAACGCCGGCTCTGATCGGGCGTATGCCGCCAGATCCGCCCGCTCCTCCGGCGGGGCGGCGAGGTCAAGGTGGAGGATATAGAAGTTCCAGGGGTGGTACAGAGCCTGTAAAGCCCTCCGGAGCCGCGGGCCGTCGCCCCGGGAGCCGGAGATCATGTAGGCGAGCCTCGGCAGCCTCGGGGAGCGGCGGCCGCCAGCGGTGGGATCGAGATCGGAGGGGATGCGCGGCTTGCCGGGGGCGAGGGTGGCGAAGAGGAGGGAGAGGGTGAGGAGAGGAATCCCGAGGAGGAGTGCGAGCCATTTCCATTCCAGAGGGAAGCCTTCGACGAGGCGATGGGATTTCCTCATCTCCTCCGGGACTCGGAGCTGGGGTTACGGCTAGGGTTCCGACATCACGCCGACGAACGAACCGGTGCCGGTTTTGGGAGTAAATTTCGGGAAGAAATGGAAAGCGGTGTCGTGCTTTAATTTACTTTATTTTTTTAACAGTTTAAGAAACCCTAAACTGTCGCTACTCTGCCACGCGTCCGTTGCTCATTGGATTAAAAAGCCTTGTCTCCGGCGACGGGCCGGGGGTTGAGGGCGCCAACCAGGCCAGTAGTGAGAGTAGGTCGCCGCTCTTTTCCGCATAGAAGTTTATATGCGAAAATCGCAACTGTGGCTCTGGATAGTTATCAGGAGATCATCTCCGCTCATATGAAGCGTCACGACACGAGTGACGCCAGAGCGCGACGCGGATATGGACAAGAGAGTTTACCTAACGACCGCATGTAAAACTTTTTGTACTTGCGTTCTAATGGTTAATTACTCCTAATCGTCCTTGTCATCTTGAGTTCCGGTACATGATTTTTTTCGTACACCGGCTTCTCACCCTATATATATAATAAATGGACGGTGTTGATGCACATGCGCTCGGAAACGGATCTGAGCGAGCTGGCTTAAGGTAACCCGCGAGTCAGTATACCGCAAAACTCATCCGGGATATTTTATTTATTTATATTTTTAATTCGGGTCATTTCCCTTCGGTTCCTCTGTTCCTCTCATGGCGAGAGAGACTGACAGAGAGAGAGGAGCATTTAAAACTCGTAAACCCTAGTTGTTGATCCGCTCACCTAACCTATCAATGCGAAAGGCCACCCATCCCCTCTACTGGAGATTCTCCTCCGACTCGCATCTATAAAAATTAGATCACCGATTTCGCCTTTGTGAAGAAGCCATCTCTAACCGGACTCGATGGCGGGTTTTCTCTCTATTGTGAAGCGAATCTACCTATCCATCTACAACTGGACTGTGTTCGTCGGATGGTGATTTCCTTCTCTCTCTCTCTCTCTCTCTCTCTCTTTGGAATTTTTGGTTCTCGGATTGATATGTAAGTTTATACGGTTTGATCTGTTTTGGATCGTTCCAGGGTTCAGGTATTGTACTTTGCTCTGAAGGCTTTGAAGGAATCCGGGCACACGGCGGTGTATGATGCGGTTGAGAGGCCTCTGCAGCTTGCTCAGACTGCCGCAGTCATGGAGGTAACGAAATCTTTGGACCTTTTGTTGGAAAAAAAAAATCTTTTTAATAAATTTTGGAAGTGTCTGTTAATTTATTCTGTTTTAATTCTTTGTTTGCAGATTCTTCATGGCCTTGTAGGTGAGGAATACAGTCATCCTTTTTCCCTTTTTCTTTGATTTCGATTTTTTTTTGGAAAAAAAAGTAGGAGATGTAGCTTCTTTGGAAGTGAAACAGGGGGATAAGTCTTTTAATTCTGTTTCTCTTGGTGAATTTTCTTTAAAAGGACTGGTAAGGTCTCCAGTGACGGCAACTTTGCCTCAGATTGGTTCAAGATTGTTTGTAACTTGGGGCATCTTATGGAGTTTCCCCGAGGTATATATATGGTGTTTTCAGAGCTTTTCATTTTAATTTAGACCAAAAGTTTACCTTTTTTTCCTCTTTCTGTTGTTTTGATTAACTCAAGCGTTGGCTTGCAGACTAGACAACATCTACTAGTTAGCTCGCTGGTGATCAGCTGGTCCATTACAGAGGTAAGAAATTCAAATAAATTAAGTCAGTTTTTATAGAATTACTGCATGAAATTGGTTTGGATGAAAGACAAGAACTTTGGATAACTACGAGACCCCACATGGCAACCCATTGGCTGAAGAGAACACGCAGCAGTTTTTTTATAGTCTAGAGAAAAAAAGCAGGATATAGATTGATGTATACTGATGCATCATTCACTGATAGCAGATTTTTTTTGGGTGCAATCTGATAGCAGATGACTTGTCTGGCTTGTACTCATTTATTATCTGAAATAGTTTATGGGTAATTGACTTGTCTGGAACTAGGAGTAAGTTTGCTGAGTGTGGATTTTATGGCAGGAAATATCAAGCGCAAAGAAGATGGCACATAGATAAATAGAAAATGTTACTTGGTGATGAAAAATTTCAAATGAAATCATACCATGAAAGATGGAATTCAGTAATATGAATTTTATGCACTGGAAGCAAAATGTCTGACTTCTATCAAAATGCCAATTTTTCGTGCCTGAAATATGTACCATCTTTAAGTGAGTACACTAAAGAACAGTAGAGTTGCCATGTTTTAGAGTAAGATGGCTTCAACATTTAAGGATTATGAGATTCTGATGACTTCTGTTCATTTTTTAAATTCCAGCTATTCTTTTAAATATCTTTTTTTCTTTCAAGATGCCTGGGTTTCTAACATCCCAAATTGCCTAACAAGATAGTCCTTTAAATATTTATAGTCATTTTCATATTTAGAAAAATGTTCATGCTCTTGTATAGTTAGCATGCAAGAAGTTGCTTCTTGCTGTATTCTCATCTGTCGTTACATTGTTTGAAACCAAATTTAGATCTCCAAACATTAATTTCCTCCTTTAAAGGTTATACATGAAGCGTCAGTGCGCTTAGGGTGTTGAAAGCAATAGGCTCCATAGCCTTTGAGATCATGTAATTAGATTATTTCTTTAAATTTATGCATGAAGGCACAATCTTGTAGATTTTTCCTTTTGCAGATTATTAGGTACTCCTTCTTTGGTATGAAAGAGGCACTTGGCTTTACACCTTCCTGGTTCTTATGGCTTAGGTAAGATTTGTTCCAGTCAACAAGCAGTGCACTTCCCAACAGAAGTTTTCCATTCATGTGGATATCTTGTGCGCAGGTACAGCACCTTTCTGATACTGTATCCAACTGGCATCACCAGTGAGGTTGGCTTGATATATACTGCCTTGCCCTACATCAAGGTTGTCAGCTCATGATAGTAGATTACCCCCCTACAATTTGTTAGAAAAGAACAGTTTTTACCCTTTATGAATATGAACTCCCTGGGCTTTCTGCACGATGCCTAATTGATGTTTTGTTTGTGGTCATGGCAGGCATCTGAGAAGTACTGCATTAGGATGCCCAATACATGGAATTTCTCCTTCGATTACTTCTATGCATCCATTATTGCTCTTGGAATCTATGTCCCAGGCATGTTTTCTACGTTTTTCCCTTCTCCGTTTTTTTTCCCTATCATATTTGTATTCTTGTGGAACCTGGTAGGGCACTCAAGGATCTGACTTTGCTCTTTTGATTGAATGAATCGCTGCTGCAGGCAGCCCTCACATGTACCGTTATATGCTTGGGCAGCGGAAGAAGGCTCTTTCCAAGTCTAAGACAGCATAGGCCTGATCAACAAGGACATATTATGGCATATTTATTACGGTGTTAAAATTGCTGCTACAAAATTTTCAACTAGCAAAGCTTATTATCTGTACAAGTTTAGAAGCTACTAAATGTTGGGATTCAAATGAAAGAATGTCTTATTTCTTTGTGCCCTTTATCTGGTCTAATCATCTTCCCGTTTTGAATATTTTGGTCTGTTCTTGTTGCCGACAATTGTTTGCTTTGGGCAAATTTGATTGTCCTGAATTTAATTGGCATTCCAGGTTCGACCAGGGCTTGAATTGTGTTCCACTCCACATGGTATTCCATACTTGAGATGGATACTCCTAGGCATCCAGTATCAACATGACATTTGGTATTTGACATTACCTTTAGATCGAGTAGTCTAGTCTGCTGCGGGAGCATAACCTTTCAATCCTTGTTTTCTTTAACGATGTTTGAATGCAACTCTAGCATAACGTGCATGGATCCTCACGCTGCAGCACGTAGTTTAAAGGTGTTTTTTTTTTTTTACTTTTTTTTTGGAAAAAACAATATAAACCAAATGGTTTGGCACAGGTACCCTCAAATCGTTAATCTATGTGAATGTCCAATAGACTGAAAACAAAAGCTCGTTGTTTCTCGTGGACCCTGGTTGTATCCTTGACACAAAAGAAGGACGCATGTTCCTTCACAATGTCAGATCATCTCCATTTCGCTTTGAGATCTGACATTTAAACATACCAAAATGTGGATGATCCAACAGAAAATGTTTTTGTTCTGATTAATCAACCTTCGCCTTTTTTGCTGTCTTTGATATAGAGTTGAAACCTTGGACTGATTTTCTCAAGGCATCTTGAGTAGCTTATGATCATCAACATTGTAACAAGCTAAACAAAGCGAATTGGGTTATACAGGGAACATGCATACATTAGTGCCTTCTTACACAAAAACATGTCAAGATGAGCGTTGGGAGCTTGCCAAATGGTGCGATGAGCTACTCAGCTAAGTTGGTGTCTGACGTCTTGCTCTGAGATCTTACCTCGATTCCAACAAAGTAGCCTTCTTACTCTAACAAAACAAGCTGTTCGATTTGTATTTAAGATTTAACAGGGCATTGCTGCATGGCTTGGCGCCTATATTCAGGCATTACCTGGTTATCACGAGGACAAATATGACCAACCCTGTCAAATTCTCTGGCAAACAGCAAATACATCCCCCACCACAAGGTCAATCAAAAAAAGCCCGTAAAAATGGAAGGCAAAGTTCTGCTCAAATGTATTAATTTCACTGCACGCAATGACTCATTGGAACTTAGAATGAATAAAAACTGAGCTTCAAATGTTCACCTAACAGAAAGGTCAATGGAATCTCTCATGGTTGGTGAATAGAAAACAAAAACAGAAAGAAACCTTCAATCAGTCTGTAATCATCCTTTCACTCAAATCATTCAGGCTGAGTAGAAAATCTAAGCATCTTCGGCAGTAGCACTAGCAGCGCTCAGATCCACTGTCAAATCAAGCTCCTGTGACATGAAAGAAAAGAATAGATTATTACTATACAAACACTGCAATAAGTTAATATTCTTTTTGGTGCTCTTAGGTACTTGCTAGAGCCTATGAAGATGATGAAAGGTAGGTTTTTGATTACTATTATTACATGGACTATTATTTTAGGAAATTTTGATGGAGATGACAGTGGCTATTTTAAATTCCAGATTGACAGGATTAGCAGTCATAATTGGGCACTGCACGTAACCTGTGTCACAAGGATTACCTCAAAGTGGATTTGCACACATGCAGGACATGAGAAAAGCATTCCCAAGAAACAAAGAACCATATCAGTTTCCAATTCAGTAATATAACTATTGTGTAGCTACCTAGTTCCTAAAATTCAACATTCTGCAGCTTTCAAAACTAAACTGTTGCAGAACTCCATGCATATGTTTTTTTTTTAAAAAAAGGAGGGGGTGTGAGTTATTCATCTTAACAAAAATTAACTAATGTTCAAGGGCTTTAGTTTACATATATGACAAGTCAAATATATTTTTTTTAAAAAAAAAGCAAAAGATGTCATTATACCAGTATGTGTTTACTTATCTTAATAATGTTATCCAACATAATGAAAATATTACCTTCCCAGTTATCCTACTGTACATGGAGAGGACATCTTGGACTGTTGACTCAAAGTGTGTTGTTGCATCATAACTCTGCAAAGAAAGTTACTACCAATCAGAATTACCAGCTTAGGTCCATTACAAAAGTCAGAAAGTGTTTTTTTTTTGCTAGAGAAAGTCAGAAAGTGTTCACTAGATATCTTGGTCAATGGAAAATTAAGTAGCTGCAACCGTAATCAAACAAACGACGAGATTCACTCACACATACCGTAGATATGAAGCAATTGTCCTCATCATGCTTGTTGACAGGATCATATATGTCATAAATATCAAAAAAGGTCTCGTCCACAGATCCAAGTAAATTAATCCCAGGCTTCAGTTCAACCTCAGGTTGGTCAGTTTCGGCTTCAGTTGAAACAAAAGCAATATATTTCCCTCTTGGAGCTACATTGTGAGTGTAAGAGCAACAAAAGACATACCTGAAATTAATAGAACAATTCTGATGTCAACAATAAGAAATTCAAGCATTAAGTTGTTAATAGATCAAAAAATGTCTTGAATCCATAAAACCAATCAACATTTGCTTCTTCATTGACACTCTTGCTTCATCCTTCCTCTTTCTTAATTAGGAAGGGAAGTACTTGTAATTATACAAAATATACGCATATTTACAATAAAATAAAACCAAAAGCTTAACAACACAGAGACAATAGCTACCTGTTGAGCTTTTAAAATACAATATATTTAACTGAAACTTATTGCCGTCCTTTATAAAAGAATGCAACAATGTTACCATATAAATATTTTTGACAGGTGACTTCTTTCTAGCTTTTTCATGGTTACAAAAACCTATTTCACTAAGACATAAACAACAGACAAATCCTTTAGGAATCCTGTCTGTAAAATGCAGAGAACATTGACACCTATGTCCATTTAGCACTTTCTTTGTTTTCTTTCTTTTCCTTGAGAAAAAAAAAATGACCCTTTCTATTACTATTAAAATGACTGATTACCACAAGAATATTAATTAATTGACGGAAAAATTAAAGCATGAATTTTGTTAAATATACAACCATAATTTTGAGCCTTTACTCGTGTCTTGCATAAAGAATGCATGCAAATGTAGAAAAAAAAACAGTCAAACCTACATGTCTGATTTACGCCCTAGCTGTTTCTGTGGCAGGATAATCTGCACTGAGTGTGAATCATTGGTATTTGGAATGGGATGACTCATTATACATATAGCACGTGCTACTCTTCCAACCTTCTTAACCTGTTAAAATTGGTCAGCCGGCAGTCAGATATACATCCTATGCAATTAGAAATGGGGGCCAGAATTTCATGCAAATCTTTTAGATAGAGAAATATTTACCTTATCAGGCAAGTATGAAGGGTCACAAACTACTTTCTTGCATTTAGCAGTTTCACTCTCAGATGTCACACCATAAGCTTTTCCATTGGCATCAAACTCTACCTATCATGCAAAAACAAAGCATATCAACAGAAGGACTACCTAATTTTTGTTCAGAAGCTGGGATGAATCCTTGTTCTTCAGGTTTCTAAAAATATGTTTAATAAATTTGAGGTCTCTTGGACCTTTAGGAATAATGATGCTATCCATTAAAGACATGTATAAAAATGAACTAACTTAAACAAAAGATAGATCAAACTTCATTACCTTGCATTCAGGCTTGTTGAGCATGTAGGTTCCACCATAAACAGCACTAAGACGAGCAAAACCCTGTGAACAAAGACCTGTGGAATCTCAACCTATTGGGAGGTATCATCCAAAAGAGCCATCGTGATAGATGAAAACATACCTGGGGAAGCTCTCCCAACCCATATAGTGGATAAATATAAGGAGATCCTCCTTGAAAGCGTGCCAATGACTCGGCATAAAGCTATTCAAAATAAATGTAACAATGATGAGGGCTTATATAATTTCACTAGTATAGAGCAAGATGCCAAATCTCCAAATTCCTGCAATAGATATGTCTCAAGAAGCCTCCAACAACTATGACCACAAAACCAGGTTCAAAACTACTCTTCTCGTGGATGTTTGAAGTAACGGACATATATATAGTTTCAGAACAAAATAACTCCGTTTCAGATCAGAACATTTTGGTTTCATTCAAAAAATGATGAAATTACTGAAAATTCCTAGAAAAGCAAAAGATTAAAAAATAATGTAATTAAAAAAGCTAAAATGATAGCATTAAAAGATGTTTGATAACTTTTTGTCGCTTTGTATCACAGGTATACTCTATCTACATACTGAGTGCAAAAGATGACAACCAAATATGCTTTCAAGAAGGGGCAAGTACAAAAATAAGCATTGCGGTGGTATACATGCAGGGATTGATATGCACCAAAAGGAGGGAGGACAAGTGGAGAATGGGAACATAAGACCAAGAACAGTGAATGCACCACTTCAAGACTAAGTGGTGGAGAGTTCATTAAGATGGTACAAGCATATGCAACAAAAGCAATGAGGAGGATGTGGTAAGGAGAAAGACTTGGATCTGAGTAGAAAGATATGAAAGAAAAGTGAAAGACCTGGAGAAAAGAATTTGCAAATGCTTGTAGTTGCACGGAATTTTATGAGAAAAATACAAAAAGGAAAAGTTTATAAAACCAATCCCGAAAAACTGGGCCAATTTTGATGATTAGGGTTTATGGTAATATGTAAAGATAAGTTCATGCTTGTGGTGCATGGAAGACAAATGCACTTTAATGTACAAAAAAAATATGACATTTTGTAATCATAAACAATGCACAAAATCCAATACTCTCAAATCTCAATGCTAAAGCCAAATATAGTCGAGCATTACAAACACAGCTATACCTTCATTCTCTTCACAGTATCTATTGCAGGATCATTGAGGTAGCTGTCATCCCTATGAAGCGCCAATGCATGCCCAATAAAATCAACCGTGTTGTCCTCTAACCCATATTTTCTATATCAATGAAAGAAAGATGTCAAAAAAGATATTGATTCATATTTTGAATGGTGCAAAAAAAATAAGGCATCATTTACTTATTTATTTATTTACTTACTTATTTGTTTTTCTACTTGTTTATTATAGAGGATAATATGCTCAAGTTCTCGAAATTCCTGTAATAAGTTTGAGAAGTCTTAAGTTGCAAAAGATGATAGAAGTCTACTCCTTAAAATCTATATTTGCATCAGCCTATGTTTGTCAGAACAACATCATAAATCCAGTTTTGTTATTTCAGTACCACAGCAGATGAGGCCAACATTAAGACACATAAATATCTTCCTTCGACCATAAACAATAAAAAATTTCTTTATTCCAATAAAAATGTCACCTCCACAGCCTTCATGATTCACATCTTTTAATCATTGTATAGAATACCCTTCTGTCATCAAGTCATTGACAAAATATATACATGTGTAACTAGGTAAGCAAAAGCACATAAAGAGAATCAGAAACATCAAGTACAAGCTTGAAGGCATGCATGCACACATATATAGAAACAATAAGGCCAAACATGCAGAAGTTTTCAAACAATTAAAAAGAGAATACTCCTTGAATGAAACAAGCTATATCATAATCTCATGACAAAGGGCACCACAAGGGTAGGGCACTTCCATAAACAGTTTTACTGGGACACTTGAAATGGGAAGCAAGTGTCGAGAAGAATACTTGACGGAATCTTTGAAATACCTGACACAGGGACACAACTGAATCTTATAGATGCATGCATAAATATGACTATGAACATTATGAATAATCAGTTGGACTATTTTCACAATTCTCATAAATATAATATCTGATAAATGTAATGTTAAAATTGAGCATCTTTTTATGTAGAAACACCAAGAGTAGACAAGTAATGGTGATGACATCCTTATTTCATGATATAGTGTTAAAGAGTGTCATGACGTGTCCCGGGCGTCTTGTGTTGGACAAAACAAGAAACACTAATTTTGGACTCTCTAGGCACTATCCACAAAGATTGAATTTCATTTAAACTCAGCAAGGGATGTAGGCTATTATTCATAAAACTGTCTAATTTTGTTGATTGGATAGATATGCTTAGACACATAGACCTTGTTTCCTATTTTCAATGGATTCTTCTATTGCATTGGAGTCAAATACATGACACTTAGTATCACCTCACTACTTTCGGAATCTCCATGCCCTGCAATCTTTCAAACCAACACATGAAGCCTCATATGCAAATTTTTCTCCCTCGTGATTACCATGTTTTATTCTAGTTACATGCTTATATCACCAAAGACAGACTTTCGAAATGAACTTTTCTACTATTTTATGCTCTGCAACCAAGTTTTTGTCAGTCTTTTTTTCTTACAAACTGAAGGCCTTATATCAATAACCAGGTCTCATTCAGGTTTATGTCCAGATAACATAATATCTACATGCATCTTGATGAAAAAGGAGGAGAAGAAAATGTAAACTGTCTGTCTACCTGTGCATGCACACACACACACACATGGACTCACAAAAGAACACATTACCATATTTATTTCAAAAACAAAATAAAAGAAGCCATATCTGAATTTGTTACGTAATCAGTAATGATAAGTAGAATTAAGCTAAGAAAAATGTCTAGAATACAAATCTAATATATATATATATATATATATATATACACACAGCTAAAATGCATATGAAGTTAGATAGTTGATTTAGATGAGTTCCTTATCAGTCAAATAAACACAAGAAAAGCAGGGGAACAAAAAAGATAAGACTCATACGCAAAAAGCTCTTTGGTCGTAACTTTGTTGAGATCCAGGCCTTCATGAGATTTTGGATCATTCTCCTCATAATCTTGTACATAAATGAAGAGCTTTCGGGCACGACGCTTTTCAAATAGTCCCATCAAGGTGGATTTTAATGCTTCAACATCAGTGGCTGGCACTTTGTAGATCTGGTAGTGCAGTGGTAAAACATGTGGGAAATTTCCAAATGAAACATAACTTTTCCCAGTAAAATGACTACAAATGAAACATAACTTTTCCAAGTAAAATTACTAACTTTAGTGAAAAATTAAAAATTATCATAAAGTGTTGTACCTTCCCTTTGTTGTATACGAAGCTACCATCAACAGCCTTGAAATTTAAATATTTTGTGACACCGGTGTGAATAAGAACACGGACGAGAGCACCATTGGCCATCATGAACTGCCAAATCACAATTGTAATGATGTCTCTGAGAGCCATTTGCCAAATTAAGATAAGCTAAAAAACGAGACTTCAGAAAAAGATTTATTGTGTCTCAACTTTTAAAACCATTCAGATTTCTAAACATGGAAAGTCAAGTATCCTTATCTAACATGAAAAACCTTGAAAATTAATGTAGACTTAATAATTGCTTCTTCAGAACCTAATTTTTCCCCTTTCCCGAGATTTATCACTTGCCTAACCAGAAATCAACAGCATGAATAACGCAAAAATTTGGAAGAATGTAGATAGCATCCATAGAGCCATGACTGAAACACAAACCATAACTGACTTTCGAATAAAAGCAATAAAACCACTGCAAACCTTAGGGACCATGTCGACATTGTACTCCTTGCTTGAACCTAAATTTTCTGTAGGCTTGTCATTGCCCTTTAGTCGCTTCCACAGCTATCAAGCATGAGAGAAACATGTGAAGAAATGCATAGATATTATTCAGTTTACAGAAACGAAAAAGGTAAAAACAAGGATTTGAAAAAAAAGGAAAAAAGAAGAAAAGCATAGCCATGATAAAGTCGGTGATAGGAAGACCTGAACGAGATTTAGGGATGTAGACTCCCCACCATAATAGTCATTCCTGTCCATATGAAGGACCTGGATTGACATTTAAAAGCATCTTAGTTTCAATGATGTAAACTCATGTATATACCCTGAAATTTCCCGATATATAAAATCCATCAAGGGCTCAACTCTGGATGCACAGTAAATCAAGAAGTATTTGCATATCTTCCAAACAATCATTCCTCTGATTCAATGCATTAAAATAAGAAAGGAAATTCCTATTTTATATTTTCTGCTGATATTAAACATCGAAATATCTTTGATCTTAAATCAAATAACAACATCCAATTACAAATTCTAGAAAAGATCTGATATTTAATAAGTTACAGAAAAATTGTATCAATAGTTAAATGGTTAACACAAATATTTTAACACTACAATCATTAGCATATATATCATATGTGCATACATACATATGTGTGCATCAAAAGATTAGCATCCGATCTTTATAATTTATAAAACTGAACAAATGGTGTCTTATTTGATCTTTTCACTAACAAAATAACAGAAGTTCTAATATCCACAAGAGAGAATAAAGATGGGGAGAGGAATGAGCACAAACTTCACACTTGATAGGTGGAGATGTCAATGCCAGACTGTGCAAGGCTAGCTATTCCACTACAGTTTAAAATCTGCTGGACAAACCTTGGTTATGGGACTTCAATCTCTGAAGTGCAACCGATCGCCTTATCAAATTGTTAAGCAGATCCAGTTTTTCTATTTTCTCGTTATTCTTCAAGAAAAGCTTTGTACAACTTTCAGAAAAAAGGGGGGGAGTGGTGTGCCAAAAATTTATTACAGTATTTAAATCTACAACTTAATCGACAATTCTTATTTATTGATAGAACATATTGGAGTGCACAAAATATTGGGTGCGGGGGAGAAGAAATTCTTCACACAGCTTGTTCATCAGAATGAAAAATCAATTTTCTCTTTTTTGGTGTTAAAATTGAAAGTACCCAAAAAAAAAGAATGCGAGGTTTTCCAAAGGATATATAAGGTCAAACTTTTCAGTAACCAATCGCCAAAGCACCAGAGCCAAAGCTTGACGATATGCTTACACAGCTCATTGACAACACTATAAATCAAAAGAAGCATAAAAAATATATCCTCTTTAACCTAATTCTGCTTTGATAGATATTCTAACCACCATGGGATCACAAAAAGGAAGCAGAGAAAATAGAACCTTTAGAAGAACAGAAGGCAATAACGAGAACCACAAACGCTTTTTTAAAAAAAAAAATGATCTTTTCATCAGTACACAGATCATACCACTCCACTCAGAGTAAAGAAAGGAAACCAAGTTTACCGGCAAAAAACTCTGAATTCAAAACCCTAGCTTTCTTCAATTCGGCATCAAGAATTTTCTCAAGAATTCAACTTAATGTTGATGATATTCTCGAAACAAAAGAGGAAGGGCAAAACCTTGAGACCGTCGACGGAGAGAAGACCGCTGAGGATGCATTCTTTGAGGCCCGTCCCAAGAACGATGACATCGTACTCCTCATCCATTCTTTGGTGAAGCTAAGGAAGAAAAAGAGAAGAGAAAAGAAGAAGACGAGGTCGAGAGCTCGAGATGGAGGAGATCAAGAACAAAGAATGGAAGGCAAAGAGAGAGAGTGAGAGTGAGGAAGGAAAGGGAGAATAGATAGATCTATAGGCACGGGAACGTCAAGAAAGAGAGCGAGGAAGGGAGGAGAAGAGGTCTAGAGGCGCGGGAATGCCGGGAAAACGGTTGCCGTTACCACCAGCCTAACGACACGTGCTCGGCGGTAGCCCCAACTATCCTCGCCTCCATCCGATCGGTGGACTTCTTCGACAACCAACGGATGTCATCCTACGATCTCGCGGTGTCCCCCGCCGATCTCTCCACTGGAACTCGGCATCAAGAACCGTCGAATCGAATGAACCCCATTGCCCTGTTCTTGATGTCCCGTCGTCCAGAAGACCACCGTCGCCGCCGCTGTCACTGGTGACGCCGGCGCCTCCCGTCATCGTCCGCCTCTTTCGCCGGCGAGTGGTGTCGAGCAAGAAAGAAAGGGAGGATTTCGGTGATGGAATAATATAATAGGGAGTGAGAGTTTTAATGAATACGTGAAGTGTTTGCTGACTTACTGTAATCTCAATCCATGTAATTTACAATGAAACCGTTCGCAATATAAATATTCCGCTCAAAGTTTCCAACTTTGAACTTTGAAGGAGAAGAAGAAAATACAATATTGGTTATGTTAGGGAGTTATTTGCAATTACCAGTACAAAATTTATAGTTTAATTCGGCAACTCCACCGATTCTACAAAGTGTTATATATTTATGGAAACCCCCTTTAAGAGATAATATTACAGATGCGTATTGATCTGAGTTGGACTAGTTTCTGAGGAACTTTCATATAATATCGTTATTTCTAGATGGTTTTATGCGATTAGGATGTATAGTGTTGAAAATAATGGCACCAAATACCTGTAGATTAGTTTAAGCTGAATTATTACAGACTACCACTTATAAAACGTGGAGTTTAGTCATTTTCCAATAATACGCTCTCCTTTTCCAATAATTATAGTCCACTTTTCTTGCCAAATTCGTACTCTAAGGGAGAGACACTGGATGCACCATTTAGAGCCGCGTTTGATAGAGGGCACTCTATTTTAGAGAATAGGTGAGTGTAGCAGTTTTTATAAGTATTTTAATTTTGTTAGAAGTATAAAAGTGTGCTCATTTTGTTTTATTTGGTTTTTTATGTGGACATTGTGTGAAGACTGTGCATATATATATATATATATATATATATATATATATATATATATATATATATATATATATATATATATATATATATATATATATATATATATATATATATATATATATATATATAGTTAGTTAGTTTCACATCGATTATTTATAGTGATAAAAGACACTCTTTCTGTTTTGATCCGGCCAGAGAGATCACTTTCCGTTGCAAAAGGGATAGTGACAGTCGGAAGGCAGTGACGGTTCAAAAAAAAATTAGGTACTAGTACAGGATTAAAGAATCTAACATAAAGAATACCTTTTGGCTAACCTTAATTTTTTTTCTTAGCCCGCATCGAATTACTCGAATAAATCCATGTTTTGAACTTATTCATGTAGAAGTTGTGCATCGAATTACTTGTGGCTGTTTATTAGCATATGATCACAAATATAGCGGGTGAGATAATTTTTCGAGAATGCCTGTGGTCCCATATTGGCTGCTCTTTGGAGAACTATCTTAGTATTTATATGAGGCTAAAGGACTCAATATAAATAATATATTTTTTTAGGTGAGATTGTATGTTGTTATCTACCATGCCTTCTTTTTTTTTTTTTGTACTTACTGAGCGGATGGAGACTACGTTATAATGGAAATTCTTCCAATTCCACGGAATAATTCTATTGTACTATTTTGATAGAATTGAATTACTCGAATAAATTTTTTATCCGAATAGAAGTTGTTTTTATGGCTGTTTTTTAGCATATGACTGGATGATCCCCCTGGCTCTTTTTGAACGTTTGACGGGATTATTCCTTGCTTGAGGGATAACCCCAACTTATCCCCCCCCGCCCCCCAATCTCGGCAATTATCTTTATTCCAGGAGAAAACCTTCGATCACAAACATAGCGAGTGAGATGATATCACAGCCATCCATTAGTTCTCAAAGGCACCGCCGACGCCGTATCCCCTCATGGCCGGGGATCTGGTTACGGTCGTAATTAATTGAGTTCATAACCGCGTATTGAAGAACGAAGGGAAAGGTTGGACCCAGCGATCGGTACTCTACCTTTGGAGGGAAAAAAAAATATGAGAAGGCTTCGTTTAGAAGAAATAAGGAGGACAGAAGCGCGAAGAGGAACTCCCGCAATTAGATTTGAAGAAAGAAGAGATTAGTTATAAAACAAAAGAAACGAAAAGGGTTTCCGAGAACCTCAATAATCGAATCCACAATGAGTTTTCTCTTCGGCAGAAGGAAAACCCCTGCAGGTATTAATCTTCGATCTTCTTTACATAACGTATCCTTTTAATCCTTTTTTTTTCCAAAAATCTTTTGAATCCATCATTTTTCTTTTTTGTTACTCTTTCGAAGCGAATTCCTAATAATCCCCTTCTTGCTGTTCCGATATTTCTACTCTCTGATGAGTTTATTTGATTCATATTCAACAAAGATGTTCAGTTTTTCTTGTTCCTTTTTCTTTTTCCTTTCGAACCTTCCATATATCTTCATCCATCACAGGATGGCGATGCTTTTTTATTACAATTAATTAAGGATTGCACAGAACTTGGCATGAAGATTAGATCTTGTCATTAGGTTTTGTTTAACAACGTTGTCCTTAATTTTTTTGCATAGGTTTAGCAGGATTGTTGCAGTGATCGTACAACTAACTGATGGGTTCTGTTAATATTCGATTTCTTTGTAATTTTGCTGCAATGTTTTTTTTGATATGTATTATTTTTACGGGAAAAATGATGGTTTTAGTGAGTAATAAGTTCTTGCTGGTTTAATTGCAGAACTACTGCGGGAGAACAAAAGGATGCTCGACAGATCTATTAGACAAATAGAGAGGGAAAGACAGGGACTCCAAGCTCAGGAGAAGAAGCTTATTGTGGAGATCAAGAAAACAGCTAAGCAAGGCCAAATGGTATACTTTTTCGCAACTACTTCTAATTCTTAAGAAAGAGTGTAGCTCTACGAAGTTTAACTTATATCCAACTCAGCATTGCTTGCTACTTTAGCTTAGAGTAGGTCTACCACATAGTGTTTTGATCTTCTATGGAGATGTTTGTTGAAACTATCTTTCAGAGAGGTCCCAAGAGGCAGCTTCGTGTGGATAGTTCTACATTGCAATGATTGCTGCTGAGTGAAACATGACATACTTATAGAGAGAAGAAGAGATTAAGATGGAAGTGTAACAAGAAAAAGGAAATATGTAGACTTCATCATGAAAATTTTAATATTGTTTGAAGCAAGGATTCACAATAAAGGTACTCGTCCCAGTCGGTGTGGTACCGAACACTCTATCCCAACACTTGAGACAGACTAACATCCTGATATGGCACCAGGACACCACCTCTTCCTTTCTTTGTTTGTTTTTTTTTCTGTTTGCTTTAAAATTCTAACTTTTCTTATTTTTAACAAAATTTTAAAGAATTTTTCATGTTTGAGTTTCCTTCATAGGTTTTTTGAGTCTATCAGGGGGTTATCGGTTAAATTTTCTCTCCTTCCTCTCTTTTTCTAGTTCTCAGTTTTCCTCTCTCCCATACTTGAACAAGAAGAGACAAAAGATGGCCATCATAGGGCTCTCTCTCCCCCCCTCTTGTTGACAAAGATCCAGCTATTCCTGCTGATACTAGGTGACTTAAGTGGCATCTCAGTCCACCCTGATTGGCACCAACAAGAACGGCCAAGACATCCCGCTTCTTAAGCAAACCAGTATACGGGGATGTTCCAGGCACCATTATATCATTAAATGGAACTGGCAAGGCTCGCTGGGACCATCCAGACGTGAATCCTTTGTTAGTTGGCATAAGTGTTGAAAACTCTTGACAGATGCAGTTTAATGTGTCTAAAATAACTACTTGAGCATTCAAGTTCTATTAGCTAGCATGCTTTCCTAAAGAGTATTTTGGAGTTCTAATAAATTTGTTTTCATTTATACCTGGAAATTTTCATTGGTTTCTGAACCCCAAATATTTGAAATTAAACCAAGTGCTCTAAATATAGCACTTCTAGATATTAGAGATCACAAATATAACGTCATAAAGAATCCAAATCTAGTGTTCATGTGATGGTTTATGCCCTCTAGGAACTTGCTCATATATTCTAGGATGCAACTTTCGGTTTGGTGGATCTATGAGATTGTGCTATGTTAGGATGCATCAATTTGAAGGGACTTGTCAATTTGGTGGACTAAGCTTACTTTTAAATTCTAAATGTTCTCGAATGTTATGTTTAATCAAAATTATATAGAGTACAAGTATGTGAATTTATCTTCTGCCCATTCCTTCCCTGTATCCAGTAATATTGGTATAGTCATTATCATCAAACTTTATTCTGTTTAGCATGAATAAGAAATAGAGAAATAGTTATCTTGTTATTTGTTGCATGAACAAAAAAATAAAAGAATGAACCATGCCACCGCCTTTGTTCTCCAATGCTGCATAGGTGCTCTCTGTTTTTATACTTTTCTGGTAAACACAGAAGAGGATTCAGTGGAGCATTTTTCTCTGTTTGTCAAAGTTCAAAATAAGCTGATATGATTTAGCAGTAGCTGTCATTTTCTGGATATCTAAAATACTCGCCAGACCTCAACTGAAAATTTCTCAGTGCATTATTTCTCAGTCCATAGCAATACGTTATCTAACTGAAAATTGGAAATCTTCTATCTCTATATTCTTCTGGTATTCCAACCTTTAGCTCATTTGGCTCCAATCTGTCTAATGAATTTTCATAGTTTGTCCTACAGCATGAATTAATTTTTTTATAACTTACGTTTTAAAATATTTTAAAATTGTGGCATTGTTATCCATGTCAAATCTTTCACAGCTGGATGTATTTTTTCTGGCAGGGAGCTGTAAAAGTAATGGCAAATGACCTTATTCGGACAAGACATCAGATTACTAAGTTCTACGCACTGAAGTCTCAACTGCAAGGTGTTTCTCTTAGAATTCAGGTAAAGTTTTTAACTTTCAAACGCATGTTCATGTGGTAGTTGTAACATAGAACTCTGCAGCGTAGGCTATATATTGCTTTTCTGAGGTAACCTGTAATCTGATGGATAAATCCCCTCGGTTGTTGATTTTATTGATGTGTATCAGATTATCTAAGATTCTACTAAGCACCCTCATTATCTTGTCTTGTCATAGGAAGAAGTTTTAAAGCAAGGTCTGAAGTTGTGGCCATTTGATCTGGATTGTTTTTCAGTAACTTTTTTTTAAAAAAAGTGCTGGTTGTCAGCTAATTTAGAATTTTCTGTGCCTCGTGGTTCTTGCTTATTTGGAACAAAAATTGGTCTGGGAATCATGTTTGAGGCAGGCTACACAGAAATGCCCACTATTCTTTTTCTTTTCCCCTTTTTATTCTGAGATATCAACTATCAATGATTCTCAGCATGCGATTCTCAGCATGCCTTGAATGGGATTGATCTGATTTTAAGCTGGCTGGCCGAAATCACAACCTCAAAGGATCCTGAGCACCTGTCCCTTTTAATAATAGATCTGTGGCCTATGCTAACTCAAAATTAAGCAGGAAACTAGCTAAAATTTATGTTTGTAGAAAAAGAGTCGTAGCTCAAGATAACCCACAGGTCCTACGATTGAAACCTAGGTCTGATGCCATTTATGATGACTCAGGACATCACTCGGAAAGGGGAGCTAGAAGGTATTATTTGGATTTCTGGGTTCTATATAAGTATCCAAGATCCCCTAAGCACAACCAATGAGGGACTAAACACATGCTTGAATGAGCTCTCACAACAGTGTTCTTATTTTTGGCAAAATTCTTAATGTTTAAATTATGAGTAGATGCGTTCCTATTGAATAAATAAGGAGCAAGGGGGGTTAACTAGATCTTTGTATATGATTTTTGTGGAGAAAAGCCTTTAAGGAAAAAAATATACTTGCTTATGCTCTTGTTTAATTTCTTATCCCAAAATTATGGAGATGGGAACGTTACTTACATTGATTGGGTGGAATAGGAGTGGAATAGTGCCTTCCAAATGTTTAATTATTTCTATCTTAATTTATGAAATTGCCTAGTATTGGATAAGGGGGTCCCCTTGTTCCTTTCTCTGAGAGTTCTGCTTGATGATTAAGAAGTTAGTGCAGCATATGTTGATTGATGGTTTACTCTGATTTATCATTCGAGGTTATTGCATATTAATAAAGCATACTGGCTTCCAGGATGTTCATTCAGTCCCTTGATTGCGCTTTTACTTTCTTATTATTTTTCTACGAGGAATTTCTTTCTCTTTTTAATTGCCTGTCGGAAATGTCCTTGGTCGGTGCACGAGCAGTACTATGGGTTTCTCAAAATGCAGTTGGAGAAGGCTGTCAGCAATTGCTTGGTGTGGTTTCTCGTAGTTCTTGATGCAGATGATGGCCTTTGGAAGTAGATTGATTGGAGCTGTTCCTTCATAAAAGACTGGTTGTTGTTTACTTTTGTCTGGAAGATCTTTAGAACGACTATAAAGTTGATCGGCTGATTTAAATGGGAAAGTGTAAATATTTTCTTTGTTATTGAATAGTTGAAATGTTAATTCAGTGATAGGTTTCATGATTGATTTGCTGTACAGTTGGCACCAAGACCAATTTTTTTTGTAATAACGAGAATGAAATCTTTGATACATGCAGACATTAAAATCAACACAAGCAATGGGTGAGGCCATGAAAGGTGTTACCAAAGCGATGGGACAGATGAACAGACGGATGAACCTACCAGCATTGCAGAAGATAATGCAAGAGTTTGAGCGTCAGAATGAAAAGATGGAAATGGTCAGCGAAGTAATGGGAGATGCCATAGATGATGCCCTGGAAGGGGACGAGGAGGAGGAAGAAACAGAAGAGTTGGTTAGCCAGGTCCTTGATGAGATTGGTATTGACATCAATGCGGAGGTAATTTTATTACTTTTTTTCCTTTTACTTGATGGAATCTCGGCCAGAAAAAATTCTTATCCTTATATCTCTTGGTTTTTATGCATACAGCTAGTAAAGGCACCCTCATCTGCAGTGGCAGCTGCACCAGTGGCAGGTCACAGGGTTGCCCAGGCTGAAACAAGTGGGAATGATGATAGTGGGATAGATAGCGATCTGCAGGCAAGGTTAGACAATTTAAGGAAAATGTAATTTTCCTGATAGAGTTTTGACAGATGAGTGTAAGCCTGGGGCCATGCATTATATCTGAGATATGCTCTATCTAAGCCTGGTCTTTGGTATCTTGGAATAATCGAATAGAGTTATGCTTGAGCTTGCATCTCTTCTTGCTCTAATCATATTCTGACCTCTTTTCCTTTTTTGAGTTTCTGCTTTCTTTTAATCATTCTCTCTGATTTAGTGCTGAAATTATCAGAATCTAGCTATGCTCTGGTCGGATGGGTTAGATCCCTGCTTATTTCTTGAGCTGTCGCTGTGTCATCAAATTTTGATGGATTGGTTTTAAACTAACGAATGTGGTCGTTTGATGAGAAAGGCAGATCGGTCTGTTTGTTTATTCGATCAAGGTTTAGTAATTTTCAGTGTGCTGCAAATCTGGAGTGAGTTCTTTCCTCCCATGCATTTAGGAAAGCTAATCAACCAGTGGACAAATTAGCTAGCAGATGCAGCAGGAGTCTGTTTTCTGAGAGTGTAATCCTTTTCATTGTTCTTTCTTCTTTTTAATGCCTTTGGGACTGCTTAGGTACCCCTGAATGATACGAACACATAACCTAACCTTGCTGTATACATGAATTGCCTGAGAAGAACTCCCCTCAAATCGGAAAAAAAAAACGGAATATTTACCTGAAGACTTCCTCATCTCCAGTTCATGAATCTCGTTCTCTATGTACATGTAAGACACCAACAATTAGAAACAAGATTATTTACACAAGAGCAAGAATCAAACTGCCCGTGCCCCTGGGTTCAATTGGATGCCGCTGTAGGGAAATCTCCCCACCGGCGGCGGCAGTCTCGGACCGATGATGCGGCGGCCGTCCGAGAACATCAGCACGGCAAAGGGGGCAATTGGAATGAGAGTAGAGCCACATATCGATGCAAGGAGCGTGGAATGAATGCTTGCACTTGGGCAGCTGCCGGACATCTTCTCCATCGGCGATGACCGATAAGCACACCACACACTCATGCTCCTGAGCCTGCTCCTTCCGATACTTGCACACAGGAATTAGCTCTGCGATCCTCTCGTCATTGTTCTCGCCGGCCAAGAGCCCCCATGACCGGAGAAATCTCCGAATTGCCTCAACGATGCTGCATGGCGAGCAGCAACAGTAACCGACCGCGATCATGTTCGATATCAAGAGCAAGACTGTGACTGCAGCGACGGCCACGGCAAGGTAGTAGTAGTCTTCTGAAGAGTTGCCTCTGGTTTGATGAGAGGGAGGAGGTGGAGATGCCATGGCATGATGGGCGGTGGCTCCCAAGCTGCAAGAGAGTTTGAGAGGTGGCGAGCAAGGCTTATGAAAAGCTTATCTCGTGACGGTGGGACAAAACCAGTATTTGGATGGATGCTCTATGCTTGCGTATTGTGTCTGGATGCATTTGTTTAAGGTTCCTTCGGTGTGAGTCGCCCCACAATAATATTAATCTTTTTGGACTGCCATCTGGGTGTCGCATCAAGGCGACAATTTCCAGGCCGCCCACAGGAGGAGGTAATTGGAGCAGGAAACCATGCACAGGTTTGGCTTTTTGTTTGGCAGATAGACCAAAGAATCCTCGGCAGCACAGAAGAAAGCTTGTAGTCTCCTTGTAGTTTTACGTAATGCTTGGGCGTCGCTCAATCACAGCCACAATTCATCCCACAAAAGGTTGTGTAGCTCCAAATTAGAGCTGATTATGGGTCAGACGTAGGCACAAACAATATCAAATTTTATGTCTGAATGGAGTTTAGGTTCGAGACCCTGCCCATGATCAGCTGTACTCCCAATAAATGCAGAAATTTAATTGGTGTTGTGATCGAATGGCGAGCTTTTGCGACGACGATCCGCTCTCCCTCATAGCATTCTGGGAGTGATATTTGTTGGATTTTGTTCTTGGGGCGGCAGCCCTGACCCCAAGCAGCTAACATGCTGAAATTATGGTCCATGGGGGAAGAGATGAGCAGCAATTTTGACCACGGAAATGCCAATTATGCTATGTTGGCTGTACACCCACAGGAGAACCATAGTACGGATACATGGACTTTGGCCTAGGGACAGAACAACTTGGGCGAGTTGTCAATAAGCTGTTTTGTATCTCTTGAACTTTATAGTTTGGACCATATAATTTCTCTTCCATTGGCCAATTTTAATATTGCACTTGGTGGATGGTTGATCATTTGTTTGGTTAATCATTACGAGCTAATTTAGTCTTAATCTATTAGTATGCTACAAAAATAACTGCCAGTTGCTCAAAGGATGATAGTTCATCTCTCCTCTTTGTAGATGCATACAGTACATATAATAGTTTACAATCAATTAAGGATAGCCATGATGATTAAGGAGAAGATTAGGGTTTGTGGTCTCCATCGCTAGCTTGAACAATTCATATTTAAGTTTAAGTCTTGTCCTTTGGCTTCATGCTTCTTGGATGATTGCTATCGTCATTGAGTTCTTTAGCTATTTTTAATCTTAGACATAAACTTCTAAGGGAAAATAAATAAGAAGGATGAGATCGGCATGGATGTTGTGAAATAAAAGTTTGCTCATGCTTGCTTAGCCAGAACATAGATATGGATTCAAAAGGATCTTTTAGATTGATGTATTCCATTTGATCTCGCAATCCAATCTTTATACAAGTGCTCCAACATTTGAATTTAGAAGCACGAGAGACATTGCAACAATATTGTTTTGTTACTTCTTCAATGTATAAATTTGTTTCGAGCTTAGGTAATTTATTGCAACGAAGTACCAAAAATTCTCAATTTATTTAGGTTTTATGACTACAGCAACCAACATCTCCCACTTAAACATGAAAGCCAAAGTTTGACTAGAATATATTCCTATGTAGCCCGATTTAGACAAATTGGATAAAGACAATTCCCTAAGAGTGAAGTGTCACAATATATTATAAATTAAGTGCAATTGAGCACCAAACCAAACTCAAGGTTGAATGCCGGAAAATCTAGACTACAAGATTTGAAACGAGCTCAGCCACCTATGGAATTTTTTTCTCAAAACATCATTATAAACAAATGAAAGGTGAAACAACATTATTGATGGCTCTAATAAAGAATCGATGGCAAGTAGTTGATGTATAAGATTTGATAATCAAAATTTTGTTTAAGATAAGCGATAAAGGTAGAAGACCTGAATGAGAACACAATGTCCATCATTCATCTACCATGTGATTCCTTAAATAAGATCCTATCAAGGCATTGAAAGTTCTTCTGGACCCAGCAGACTTCTATTTCTTCTGCTTTGTATTGCTTTTTTACTAGTAATGTAGCTAGTTGTGCTCATATAAAAATAGTATGAGCAGCCGATATGCCAAAAAAAAAAAAAAAAATAGATCTCCGAAACTGCATAGCTAGTAGCTATAGCCGATGCCAGTGGCTTGTTTCTGAAAAAAGGGGTCCAAGAGAATGCTGCTTAAAAAGGCGTGCCAGATACCAGAATCGTAACCTATCCAACCGGAGGGACGGATGATTGCAAGTGTTGATTTTTGGGCTCATGCAATCCGAAAACTATTGGACAAGGGGAGAGTTGGTGAGGGCCAGCACCCATCACAAGGTGGGTACTGAGTATATGGACCTGGTCCCCCCAACTTCAATGTAGAAACAGAGATTTGATGAGGTCATGGACATTGTTTAATTGGTATTCCATCTCTAGCTCTTGCCTAACTTAAAGCCAAAAGCTAACCTGTTAGCTCATTGGTAATCTGTTTAGTTCCATGGATTTATGGTAGCTATCATGCGGTCCTAGGTACCAAAATGTTCCAATTTTCACAAAACTGAATCCTCGCTGGAAAAAATAAGTTGAAAAGGTCATAGGAAATATTCGGATTGGTTAAAAATTGTTTTTATTTTATTCAGTGTTTGAAGCCACATTCGAAAATTCTACAACAGACTTAGACCTTCCTATTTTATGTCCAACATTTTATCACGAAAACCCATCTTCATTGACATCCCCGGTGCGTGTTTTGCCCTGCTTGGATGGGCGGCATATATATCATCCATCTTAGAGATAGATGGCTGTCGTCGATCTCTCAACTTCTGGAGATAAACAACATGCCATTCATCCAGGCATGCACTGACCATGAGATACATCGCTAGGGATCCGACCTCCATCTCCTCATGCCCAAATGGATTAAGACGCCTCTACTCCCTAACTGCTGAGAACGGTGACAATTAAGATGCTTTCGAGGGCAATCGGTGTCGAGCAAGACACTTACATTCCAAATATGTTTCAGAAGGTATGCAACCATATCAAGCGGTTGCATTGCCATTCTTGTTTGATATATAATATTAAATAAAATATTTTTCATGTAGCCTAAAGAATTTTTTTTTTTTTTTTTTTTTTTTTGTTACAATGTTTTTCATGCAGAAGAGCAAGTTGGATGTTTCTATTGAACGCGAGACAGTTGTACTAAATTTAAAGTGGAGATGCAACAATGCTAAGATCTAGTCAATAGTTTAGGTGCGGTCTACCCCGCACGTAGGTTCCCTACTTGATGCTCTTTTTCAAAAGTAATCATTGCAGAAAGGATACATGGTTCCCTTCCTTTTTCTTAGAAGAAGAAAAATGAAGCTAGAATGGCTGCTGCCTAACCGGAAGATGTTGTCGAAGAAGCAGTCAAAACATAATTACTAAAAAGAAAGGAGGAAGAAAGGCAAGGCCGCCCCCCCTCGCGCTGCTTTCTCTTTTTTTTCGTTTTTTTTAATACAGCGGCTCACATGCAATGGATGTAAATGCGGCTAGCAAAATCACAAAACCGTAGTTCACTAAAGAGCTCTGATAGAAACCTTAGTTTTCCATACAAACCCAGGAGTGGTGAACAGTAAAGAAAGCAACCTAGTCAGCCGTACCATTTGCCTTACTGTAGACATGCATGGCCATGTTGGAGCCACACTCTCCAGGAGTCTGCGGATGTCGTAGGGCAGTGGCCTTTCCTCCATAGTGCCTCTCCAACTCCGAATCCACTCGATCACCGTGACCGAGTCACCTTCGAGGAGGAGACGATCTGCACCCAGGACGCGCCTCGCGAAAGTAATGCCCTCCCAAGTAGCTCTTAGCTCGGCACATACGGCAATTGTGTCGAAGATGCGTCGACCCTCGGCCACCACCAGTCTGGCCCTATGGTCTCAATGACGAAACCCACACCGCCCCAACTCCCGCCGTCACCAGCGTTGCTATCAAAATTTACCTTGAGATAACTAGAGGGTGACACCCAGAAGACGAGCACAACCCTGAACGCTGCAAGCGCAAAATGGGGCCCCTTCTCTCTCACCATCTATAGAAGCAAAGCATGTTAAATAGAGGCATCAAGATTGTTCCAAATGTTAAACCTCATCTAAATGATGACGCCCTTCTTGCTCATCAAAAGATGACATACGTGATCACGCAAGCATTGGAGACCTATCCTGCATCAAGCTCCAAACTCAGATCCCTTGCAATTTATAATACAAGATCTTGCAATTTAAGTCTAGCTTGATTCGGCCACTCATGACTTCCTTTCCCTAGCGTTGAGCACGTTTGTTAAATCATTAACCGTGGGTATTACAAAGTCAATTATGCACTACATAAAAAGGACGAATCATTGTTTCCTTAACATTTACTAATTGCCTTCTTTATCATGTACTTGTTAATAAAGATATGTGGAGAAACTTGACTTTAGGAAACAAAGAGTGGCACTACAAAGTAAAGGGAAACCAGACTTTAGGAAACAAGGAAGTGCTCTCCCCTAGTTTGAAACACCGTCAGCATCTATTTTAGTCCCAAAGTTGAGCACGCCTTTTGTCCTTTCTGAGAACGCGGCGAGAATTTGTGCGCGCCCTTTTATTAGGTGAATCAGGTCCATCCTGGATCCGACCGGAAGGCAGCCAAGATGGATTTATTTCCCTTTCAATGAAATTTTTATTTCATCTTAGATCTATAGCAGATATAATCCATCTAACAATTTCTCGTATAAATGATCTTGTGTGAAGTGCCGGGTGTCTCCTCTTCGTTCAATTAGTTGTTGTCTTCTCTTAAAAAATGATTTTCTTTTGCTTTTGGTTTCTTCCATTATGGATAATTTAAGGTTAATTATTCATATAGGTGTTTGTCTGCGCTTTACCTTAGGGCTGTAAATTGATCGGGTCGACCCGTGACCCGACCCGCGTAAGACCCGATCCAATCCGATCCAAATTTTAGAACCCGCGGAGCCGGGTCGGATCCTAAATTTGGACCCGTTCTATTTTCGGGTCGGATCGGGTCCACCCATTCTCAATCCAGATCCGGACTTGTTCGACCTTTTTTTTTTGTTGGGGTTAGCCTAGTTTGCACATTTTTCTTGAGATCTAATCATGGTAAAAATTTGTAGGTTTGGATCCGACCCGTTCCGTCGGGTCAAAATTTGTAGGCATGGATCCGATCCGACTCGATTTTCAACCGGATCGGATCTGGGTCCAAAATTAGGACCCGAACAAGAAACCTGATCGCATCGGGGTAACTCAGGACCCGACTCGACCCGATCCGACCTATCTACGGCCCTAATTGCAGGCTTGTAGCAATGTTCCGAGCTAGCAGCTACACTTTTGCCTTGGCCAACTCTAGCAATATTGGCTTGACAAAGAAGCAAGATGATGCACATAGGAAGTAACATGTCTTGGATCCGACTTTACCAACGTGCAATAAGGGTTCGCCACATGGCCGACACTAAAGGCGCGTAGAGGTTTTTAAATTTTGAATTCTCTCCGGATGGCATCCAGTATATCTTGGCCCATGATCTCACGCAACTAATCCTCTCAAGTGATTTATGCGAGCAAGACGAACGGGTGTAATGTCCGGACGGAATACTCGAGCGAGATGCACAGATCGTTGTAGAACATTAGTGCACATGCAAGCCCGCTTTTCTCGGCAATGGATGCTGACCCTCACCTAAATAAACTAGGGGTAATTAATCACCGGTACATTTATTGACCGGTCTTTAACGTTTAATCCCTATTGACTGGTTGTTTAATCTCAATAAACTATACCTAGGGAACCTTTAGGTATGTTCTCCTGACCCTATAGCATTACATTGCTACTCTACTGCTTCAAACCTGCACTATATCTTGTCTTAGGTATTGAAGGGTCCTGTGATGGATACACTCCGAGAAGTGGATTTAGTGCTGCAAATGCTGTCTTAATAAAGCTTTTTGTTCTATCATTTGTCGAGGGTGTCTTTCCTTCATCATCTTTCATGGTATCTTTTCATTTCTTAAATAAAATTCTTCTAACAATGCCGCAAAACTTTCTCAAAATTTTATTGCAATAATTTTGTCTTGACAAGTTGTTTTCTAATAAATAAACAACCCTGCTTGGAAGATCATTAACTTCATAACTAGGACCCCAAGATATAGTTGTCAACTTGTCATTTGTGACAAATATGTCATGTCCTCTCATAAGCTTAGATGGTCAAAGATATTTTGTTACAGAATTGCTATTGAAATGTTTAATACATTGAAACGCCATGACTACTTGCAGCTTCCATTATATAATGATTCATATTAGTATAGCGAAATCTAAATTAGGTCTATGATCGCATGGCGAGCCACTTGTTCAATAGGCCCAACTCTCTGGCTGATTGAGGGGAGAAGACGTACTCCTATTAGACCCATGATTCCTTCCACTTGGAAGCAAAGCTTGCATTAGGTATCAAGTTATTATATACTAAGTTATATATATATATATATATATATACACACTAAAGTAAAGTTATATACTAAAATTATTTCCCAAAGTTGCTTTCAAAAAATGCATGTCATCTTATTTTCATTGCTTACCTTGCATAGCAGCATAAGAAATCCTTTTTCATAAAAAAAAAGTTGAATGAGATCGGGTACCTCCAAAATTTCCTAAGATGAAATGAGCTGAGATATAACAAGATTTTGGAAGAGCTTGAGGATGTCATATTAACATCAAACTTTTAGTTTATTCATTCTAATCTATCACCCTGTGTTATAAAGACAAGCACTAATTAGTCTAATTTATTACCTGCGACCGTTTGCTTGGACCGTACCACGTCTTGCCACACACACGTCAAGAACAAACTCTAATGCATGCTCTGTTCTCATTTTGTGGAGCGATGTCCTGCTTGCAAGAAAAAATGATGTGAAAGCCAATTGTATAACATTATGACAAAGTTTGCATGGGAAGGGTGCTGCCCTCTCTTTTGTCCTTTTTTTTTTTTATCAAAAATGTTGGAGGGGATCTTAGGTCGCAAGTTTCCACGTGCCATACTCAACTCATGAGAAACCCTATGGGCTCGTTTGGTTCGCGGAAAGTATTTTCCCTCCTAGGAATATAATTCCTGGGAATCATATTCCTAGGAAGAGGATACCTAGGAAAGTATTTTTGGCATGTTTGGTTAACCATGGGAAAGTGACAAATTTCCAAAGTGCTTATGTTTAGTTGACCATCCACTTTCCTATGAAAGTTATGTATAATTCCTATTATGCCCTTAATAAAAATTAGTTCTTTAATGCCTCTTTAATGCTTCTTTAATATTGAAGGGTCTTTTTGGGAAAAAATAAAAAAGGAGTGATTCCCACCTCATGGGAAAGTAACTTTCCCATGTTTCTCATGGCAAAGACTTTCCCATGAAATGTGGGAATCATATTCCCATGGGAATACAACTTTTCCATCTCTCTCCTTTGAAAACTCCAACCAAAAAAAAGGCATTTCATTACTTTCCCGTTGACCACACTTTTCCCCCTCCTTTTCCTGCGAACCAAACGAGCCCTATGGGCCATCCATATGTGAGTATGTCATCCCAGCGCCATCCCAATACTGATAGAATTAAAGCATATCCATATAGACCCATCCGGATGTGGGGCATGCAGTTCTCTGATTTAATCGACGTCCATGCGTTTCGAATCCGAATAACTTGGATGGAGTCCAAGCCTCTTTACCACCACTAGACTACCACTTTGGTGATTCTTTTCTTTTGTCATTCGCCCACTAACGCTGGAGGAGATTTATCAGACATAAAAATAAACAGATGCTTCATGTATTCAGCTGGATTTAATATACTGTTTTGGAAATTTTTTTCAACTGAAGGGTGATTTGCACATCTTCTTTCTCCCTCCTTTTGCATCAGTATACGTGATACGGGCCATCATGAGGAGCAGCTATATGACATCGTTCAGGATACACGAACATGCACAAAATCTTGCACATAATTATTAGATTTTTTATAAGCATGTGAGTATAGGTGGTGACCAGCAAAAATGATGGTTGCAAAGAAAATCCTACTGCGCCCATGCACCACATACGCGTTTGCAGCACCATACCCCAGACTCTGTCAGCCAAAGAGCAGATGGCCTTCCAATTTGAAAGTTTTAATATATCAGTCTTTTACGCAAATTCATCATTGGATGGTCTATTAGTTGCTTTGAAATCAATGTAGATGACGAATGATAACATCTAAAATACTTTGAGGTCTATATGGTGAGTGATCTAACAAGAATTCGTACGAATGAAGAGGAAAACAATACAATCCGTATGAAGAAATACAAAAAATATCCTCTCATTCAAGAGAATGAAGAGGGGCCTATGTGGTCAGCACGAAGAAATAAAAAAAATCTTTTTCATTTCAAGAGAGCAAAGAGGAGATTTCTTTGACGAGGCCATCTTCTTTACGATAGAAGGGAGACAATGTAAGTGTTGTGGGATGGGGTTTTCAGTTTAGTTCCACATCGGCTAATCAGTGGAAAGGTCTGTGTCTTATAATGAGGAGGTGCAAACCTTTCCTCCAGAGGGCTCTTTTGTAGGACAAAACCGTGCGGGCACGGAGATACTCATCAGGCGAGCCTCCGGAGCGGAGGGATACTCATCGGGCGAGCCCCCGGGACCCAGAGCGGACAATACCTCTGGAAGGGACGCGGATGCTTTCCCTGCTCGGTCGGTGTGCGGGCTGGTGCCGGGGTGCAAACCCCGCATCAGATGGTGCTAGAGGAAGGGCCCCGGCCACGCACAGACCTTCCCGCTGGGGGGGCTGTGTTGTGGGGTGGGGTTCCCAGTTTAGTCCCACATCAGCTAATCAGTGGAAAGGTCTGTGCCTTATAATGAGGAGGTGCAAACCTGTCCTCCAGAGGGCCCTTTTGTAGGACAAAACCGTGCAGGCACGGAGATACTCATCAGGCGAGCCTCCGGAGCGGGGATACTCATCGGGCAAGCCCCGGGGATCCAGAACGGACAATACCTTTGGAAGGGACGCGGATGCTTTTCCTGCTCGGACGGTGTGCGGGCTGGTGCCGGGGTGCAAACCCTGCATCAGTAAGAAAGATGGAGGCTGTGAGATGACGACTTCGACTCGTCGGATGTATAGATAGAGAAGAGTTCGGTCTTTCAACCATTAGATCATGCAAGGATCAATGCGAATTCTGTGCAACGGATGAATGAAAGAGTTTGCAGTGCTTTAAAATCATTGCAGGATGCAATCCGACGGTCAAATTGGCAAAAAGAAGATCACTCGTTCCTTTGCGGGAAGGATGCAATCGGAACTGCGGGTATATGCATCGCCAACGACAAATATACGCACGCTTAGAAAGAACAAAAGAAGGCTCAAATGGAAGAAAAGATGCCGTCACCGTCAGATAACGGCTGCCGCGGTCTCATCTGGTGCGGGCCGCTCCCATGGGCCCGGTTTCTTAAACAGAGGCCGGTTACCGTTTCTTTCCTCTTGTCTCCCCAATTCCCGAGGTCACTCTTTCTGTTATCCTTGACGGAAAACCGGGGAAGGAGACGCCGAACGCCGTGGAAGCTTCGGGACTCCTCCTCCTCTCGGGGATTCGTACCCTCGCCGTCCCCTCCGCCCCCCAAAAGGTGATCACATCCGTTTTCTAGTTTTACGGTTAGGGTTTCCGTTTCTCTCCTCTCCACTCACCCCCCCTTTCTTCTCTCCCTTTCGCCATCTCTCGGATCCGTCCGTGGTTAGATGTCTCTGATCTCTTTGATTCGGCCTTTTCCTCCCGTCTTGGGAGGATTTCGTGGGATTCTATAGCCAAGATCGATAAAGATCTTGCCTTCGTTGTTTTCTTTTTTTTTCTCAAGTCCGATTCTCTGGATTACGGGTTCTAGGTTTTGTTTTCTATTTCTTTGGAGTCGCTGATTCTACGGGGTTTCAAATCATAAAGGAAAACAATTTTCTTGGTTGAAAGTAGGGTTTTTGCTTTCTTGGGGGGGATTGACTAAGGGTTCTTTGAATTGAATTGATAGGGTTTTTGCTTTTTTTTTTTTTTTTTTTTTTTTTTTTGGCGGGGGGGGGGGGGGGGGGGGGGGGGGTGGGGGGGGATTGACTATGGGTTCTTTGAATTGATTTGAATTGATAGGGGTTTGGTGGTCATGGAATGGATTTATGAGGATTTTTATTGGGATGCTGTTCCTGGATGTGTTGGAATTCTGAAGCCCGCCAGATAGATAGGGTGCAGAGGAGGAGGAGGAGGAGGAGGAGGAGGAGGTGATAATTAAGAACAGCCGCGATGGGGGAGCCCCTCCTCACTACCTTGTCCATGGAGAACCTCCACCCCTCCACCCTCCTCTCCATGGACCCCAGTGGCGGTGCCCCTCAGCCGGCCGTCGCCTCCTCCGCCTCCACCTCCGTTCACGAGGACTGCGATCGGGAGCTCATGATCCAGCAGCGCCAGCAGATGGTTCTCCCGGGCCCGCCCGACATCAACCTCCCCCTCTCGGCTGAGCGCTCCCCTCCGCCGCAATCATGGAGCTCCGACCCCTGCGACATCCTCGACGTCGGCCTCGGCCCCCAGATCTACGACACAGAGGCCGTCCTCAGCCTCCCCAAGGCCGGTTGCAGCGCCACCGCGGTTGCCGCTGCGGCCGGCGCCAGGAAATGCGCCAAGAGAGGTGACAGCATCTGGGGCGCTTGGTTCTTCTTCAATTTCTACTTCAGGCCGGTGCTCTCTGAGAAATCCAAAGCCAAGATCATCCGGGATGCAAACGGTGTTTCGGGCTTCGACAAGTCCGACCTCCGGCTCGATGTGTTCATGGTCCAGCATGACATGGAGAACATGTACATGTGGGTCTTCAAGGAGCGGCCGGAGAATGCTCTTGGCAAGATGCAGCTGCGGAGCTTCATGAACGGGCACTCCCGCCTCGGGGAGCCCCAATTCCCTTTCAGCGTCGACAAGGGCTTTGTCCGTTCCCACCGGATGCAGCGCAAGCAGTACAGGGGCCTGTCAAACCCGCAGTGCGTGCATGGGATCGAGGTCGTAAGGTCACCTAATCTCTCAGTGGTCTCTGAGGCTGACCGCAAGAAGTGGACGGAGCTCACGGGTAGGGACCTCAGTTTCTCAATCCCTCTAGAGGCCAGCGATTTCGGGTCATGGAGGAATCTTCCCAACACTGACTTCGAGCTCGAGAGACCGCTTCCATCCTTGAAGAGCTCTCCGCATCCCCATCCAAGGAGGTTGCTTAATGGCTCGGGTCTGAATTTATCAACACACTCATCATTGAATCATTCTGGTGGGGATGGTATGGATGTCTCCAATATGTGCACTAAGCGTAGGAAGGACTTCTTCCCGCACGGGGCGGACGAGGATTGTTGCTTGCTGAATAATTCTTATCCAGACAGGTCCCAAGATATCGACATGCATCCAGTCGAACCACTACCATGGCTAAATGAGTTTAGTGGTGTGATGAGGCATGCGTATGGACCCGTGACTGCAGCAAAGTCTATATATGAGGATGATGAGGGGTACCTGATAGTAGTTAGCTTGCCTTTCTCTGATCAACAGAGGGTGAAGGTCTCCTGGAGGAACAGTCTTACTCATGGGATAGTGAAGATATCATGTGTTAGCACTGCTCGTAATCTTTATATAAAGAGACATGATAGAACTTTCAAGCTGACTGACCCTTCTCCTGAGCACTGTCCACCAGGGGAGTTTGTAAGAGAAATACCTCTGGCAACACGCATTCCCGAAGATGCTAAGTTAGAAGCATACTATGATGAATCTGGCACTGTCCTTGAGATAATGGTCCCTAAGCACCGCATTGAACCAGAAGAGCATGAAGTTCATGTCTGCATGCGCCCGCCTCATCTTGGGGCAAATGAACTTCTGTTGACTTGAAAAGGCGAGGATTTTTTGTGTGTATGGGTGGTTGCCATGGTCTGTTTCCATTGTTTTCTGACTTTGTACCATGAAAGGAAACCGATGAAATGAAAGTGCACCCTTACCATGCACACTTCCTTTTGTAACCTGGCTTTGCTGACTGACTGCTTTGGTGCTCTATCATGTTTTGCTGTTGGGATCACATCAGAGCTACTCGCACACTTGAGGCTCGAAAAGGCAAATGGTAAGCTCTTAACGTTACATTTATTGTCCTCTTTTATGCTTTTATTTTGACGTCGGGAATCAATATAAGCTTACATATTTTTCTTATGCCACTTTATCGGATCATCTTGTAGGCATAAGTTTCTTCATCTTTGCGCCATGGATATGCTGGCATTCGTCATGCCACTAAGTGTTAAACGGAACATGATGAGCCAAGATTTGTATATACATTCATATTTGGAAATGTAGTAAGAAAGAAAGTTTGTTTATGTGATGTTGGAATTTTTTGAAAGAATTATCTCCTTTTGTTTTGTTTATTTGGTGGAAACAAGATGGTAAATGTGCTGGGATTTTTTTGAAGGATTTCTCTCTCCTGATGGAACCAAATGATGAATATCACCTTGAATTTGATGCTTATTTTTTCTTGCATCTTGGATATTATGTAGGTGATTTGTGTATTATGCTATTTTGCAGAAGATTTATGAAAAAAATCAATGAAATCGATCAATAATACTCTTGTTTAGTCTTCAATGTGATTTTTGTGCTTGTTTAAAATTGTAGGTACTTGACCGTATGTGTATTTCATACCTTTTCTAATGATCATGGAGGATGGCTAGAATGATGGATTCTTAGCCAACTCAACTCAACCAAGCCTTAATCCTAAACTAGTTGAGGTCATCCATATGAATCCTTTTCCTTTTTCTGTTCATGTTCATAGGATGTGACTATAGTTTCGCATTATCCCGCCTCTTTATCCGGGCTTGAGGCCGGCTATATACAAAATATAGGTGGAGTTAAAAATGATGGATTCTTACCCATTTTGTGGAATTATTTTACCTCATTCACGTCCATCTCTTATTTGCCAATGGATACTCCCAAAAAACATCCACTGTTCTGTGAGTGGATATTAATTGGATGACTGTGTGGTTCATTCTTTTCTCTTCTACATCATAACATACTCTTTGAATGACATAACATTCTGAGCATGTATTTGAAGGTATGCTCCGCTGTTACAAGGTACGTATTAAGGGGTTTACTTCAATTCTTTGCAGTTGAACTCATTTCTCCGGTACCGTTTTTGATATAGTTTATCTTTATCATTCTCCGACACTATTAATGCAGGTTTAGCATGTCTCCTGTTCTCTCATGACCATGGAATCGAAGACTTTAAGTTGGCTATCGAACACCAAGTATTAGGTCTCTGTACGCTTGCTGTCAGCGATAATATGAATTTTTGCTATTGCTCATTCCATTCTCCTGATATCATTTGCAGTTTGATACCATGACAAACTCAATATATCATGACATGAGGCTTTGCGTTGTGTTTCTAATGAAATGTTTGGTTTTGAAATATATCTTGAAACATGGTTATAATATAAGTATGCTTTCAAGTAGGTCAGAACATGGAAGCATTTTGGATAAGAATTAGACAGCAGGTTTTAGCAAATAAATGAAAGAAAATTGGTTGGAAAATACAGAGAAGAGCATCTTTTGGTGTAAAATGGAACCCACTCTGCTCTATAAGTCAACATCAGTTTCGATTAATAATATTTTGCATATCATATCTCATCCCTCAAAATTTGGATTCTTATGATCTTATATTCACCAAACAGTTCCAGATATTGGGGGCTATTTAGTTGGTGATTGCATGCATTGTTTATGGATGCATTCGAACATGAATATCTTCCTGTTGAATGTGGGATTTAGTTGAGTTTTTTGTTGGTAAGAGTCATTCAGGTATTTGTAATTTCTTTGACCATCTGCATGCCTATGCACGTGCCTGTGTGTGAACTAGTTTGGGTTTTTGGGATCTGAACCGGAGGCTTCTGGTCACAATTGGGATCCACTTCTTTTCATGTTGAGGGGTAATAGTTTGGTGGTTGTAGGATTTGTTCTTGTTTTGGCATTTTTGCAAAGCTGGGAGGTGTCAAGTTTTATAGCTCATATTCAAATTTGAAGTTGAACCTTTCAGAGATTGGTTTGATTGATAGATTGAAGTTTTTGGTCAGGATTGAGGCAGGATTCTTGAACTTGATCTAGTGGAAGAGGAGCCTTTACTTAAGGGTACAAGTTGAGAAAAAAAAACTTAAATCATATGGAGAATGCTTTTGATTTGTGCTGATGGCCGTCATTTATAAATGTAGGGATGCCTAGGGGAAGGAGGAAAATTGCATTTATATTGACATAGATTTAGACAGATGATATGCTTGGTGCTGGATTGTGGATTACCAATTGCAACTTTAAATTAATTGGAGCCAGTTGACAGTATGTATGCAGCACAGTTATGATAGACTTGAGGGACGAAGAGTCTGCCAACTTTTGTTTCAGGATACATAAATTCAGAGGGCTTGCTTCCTTTCTTATCCTTTTCTACTCGAAGTTTTGAAAAGTTATGAGATGGCTTGATGGAGTCTTAATAAAATTCTTTCAGGTGCTCTTCATGCTTGCAAACCCACTTGTATTGGTTATACTCCTGGATGAGCATTGGATTTTAAGAATTCTAGGTTGATCGATGTACTACTGGTGATTGCGTTGCAGAGAGAATTGGTGAAATGATTTCATCTAAGTGTTATGCTGAAATGCATGTGAGATTGTTTTGGAAAAAGGAAGCCACTGAGGTGGTAGCCCAGTGGGAGCGTGGCCTTACTTCCAACCAAGTGGTTTTGAGTTCGAAACGCATGGGCGTCGATTAAATTGTGGAGACCGGATGCTTCCTGCTCGGACACGAGGTCTGGAAGAGCGTATCGCTCTGCTGGTAGTCTCGGTGGTGCCAGGTGTGACGTACTTACACGTGGTATTTGTGCCGAAGTCCAGAGGAGTAATCGAGTCGGGCCCACGAGTGGGGAGGGTATGAGTAAAACTGGCCAGGGTGTCCAACAGACGGTCATTTCTGCCCGCATCGAATATTCTTCTGGTGGGATGGGAGCTCAGTGGGGGCTGCTACGCGGGGGTGGGCTTGTCCCTTTCTCCCTCCTTTCTTTTTTTTTTAAGCGAAAAAAGGGACTTATGAAGGGGCTTGCTACTGTTCAAGGAGACAGATTTACGTTACTTGTTATCGACAATGTACAATGTTGGATGGATTGCCAGACAAACGATATATTTTCAGAGAAACATTATGTTTTTTTTTCCGAATGTTGTCTGCGTCACTGAGTTTCTGAACTTTGTAATTTAGTGCAGATTTCCAGCAAGGCAATGAAAATTTCTGGTAGGTTTGCAGAGGAGGTCAGTCTATAACATGTTGATTATATGATCATGTCTTACTTTTACAAAGTCTTGAATCTTGATACGAAACTTGTGCATATCTTGGCATTTTTCAAATAACATCTCACTTTAAATGGTTTCTTAGGTACACCATTTGGCTGACCATGATGATAATTGGGAGGCAAAAGTTGTTTGAAGAATGTGTTTTTTGTCAAGTGATCATGATTGATGTTCTTTTCTCTAACTTTTTCAAAACATTCATCAGCATGCTATAAATGTTGGAAGATTACAAATCTTGGATCTGGGATTTTGATTATAGTATAATTTGATCTTAGTGGAATTGTAAGGACTGCTGCCTTTTATGGCTGAGGATTGTGCTTATTAACGTTGCCATACCCCGCACCTTGCTAAATCTTTGCAATGACGGGGTTGCAGAGGCTCTTGAGCTCCTTCATCAGCTTCGGCAAGCTGGTTGCCGTCCAGCCACTGGATAGTCTTCTCGATTGCATCCTCAAATCTTCTTTTTGTCAGCTGGAGGCAGCTTGGAAGCAATCTCGTCATCCTCGATCGTGTTCCTCATAGTGCGCACTTTGCATCGATCTTCTTCCTGTGCTCCTCATCCTCTGCCTTGTACTTCTCCCGTGATCGGTGAGGCCAGCAATGGCTCCAGCATCCTCGGTGGCCTGGCGCTGGGAGTCATTGAAGTAAGCAGGGACCGTGACAGCAGCATTTTTGAATCTTGTCAGTGGTGCCGAGATAGGCCTCAGCAATCTCCTTCATCTTGGTGAGCACCATGGAGGTGATCTCCTCGGGGACGAAGTGCTTCTCCTCGCCCTTGTACTGGACCACGATCATGGGCTTGTCGCCGGGGACGGCGATGACCTTGAACGGCCATTGTTTCATGTCAGCCTCGACAGAGGGATCGCTGAATCGCCTACCAATCAAACGTTTGGCATCTGCAGTGTGAATCGCACCAAATCGGCCATCATTGTGAGTACTCTACTCTGTTTTCCCTCGTTACTCACGGTTTGAAGAAAGGCTAGATAAAGAAATTGCAAAATTTAGAGGAAATTACGCATAAAGAGATTTATCGGATAGCAAGAGTACATTTTAAAGGTTATAATCAGGTGAATTTCGCATATGGATCTAAACATAAAAAAATAAGAAAGCTTAAATAATTTAAACAGGGTTGAGGTTAAGCGAAAAGGTACCAAATTTATAAATAAAAAGTTGTAAATTCTGTACCAAATCATAAGTACATAATATTATTTCTGAAGACCATATAAGAAAGAAAAAAAAATCATATAATGGATTAATTATACCAAATTTTTTAGAGTTTTTTTTTTTTTTTTTTTTTTTTTGAACTTCAAGTTAGTGCAACCAAATTAATTTTAAAATATTTCAATGCAAACTCTGGTTCTGAATTCCGTTTGATTACTGCTGTGAAGATGGTCGTGCTCCAAAGGACTGATGCGGACAAACTTTTATGAAGTGAAACTAAGAGATGAGCATATTTCCAAGTTCACATTTTATAGTCGAAGCAGATATAAACTTTATAATTATGAAATGTTTAGATATGTCGTTATCCGTTGCTGCAATGAATATCAAGTAATACCAAGATCTATAGTATTGTTTGAAGATGGCAATATTTTTAAAGAAAGAAAAGCATTAGTAAGTTTAAGTTGATTCACTTCATTGGTTGGTTTGATCTTTTATTTCTCCCCTCCTAAGTCCTAACTCAGCTAACAATCCTAAATTTGGCTAGTCTAATAAGAGTATTGTTTTTTCTTTTGATAAGACAATAAATTATATACGTCTGATATAAATACATTGGATAAAATTAAAAAATAAAATATTATAAAGCATGATCAAATAGCTGATAATTCGGCCTATACATTTTTTTTTCAAAATACTGTACTATATGAGAGGCAATTCAGCTTATAATTTTTTTTTTTTTGTTAGATATGTCATAATTTTCTAAGTTCTTCTGCCTGGTGAGAGTATTGTTGAAGCTCCTTCATCCAATCATGTGGTGCAAGTGCATCGGTATAACAAGTCAATCACGCAACATAAATCGCTGGTACTTTGCGGCACTCAAACCTTGTGGAATCAGCCTAAATCCGACATCTATAGTGAACTGACACGCAAGAACAAAAATTAATTAAAACGAGTACCTTAACAAGTCCACTTCGCCGACGGCCTTCCACCAATAAGGCAATAATGGAATACCCGAAACTTATAGCGGATTCGTGCACGGAAAGCGTACTCGCCCGGTATCAGAAAAAATAAAAATAAAAAACAACGGATAACGGCTGAACAAATCCCACTGCCGCCACTCCCTCCCTCTTCCCCTCTCCCTCTCCATAACGCCCCTCCCTCATCCCTTCCCCACCCCATATGAAACCCTAACACCTCCAATCCACCAAAACCTTAATCCATGGCGAAATCCCTAATCTCCTCCCCCTCCTCCTTCTTCGCTTCCCCACTCCCTCCCCTCCCCCGCCAAGGCCGTCCCGGCCTCCCCCTCTACCGCCCTCGGCGGGTGGACACCAGGGTCAGGCTCAGCTTCCACGAGATTCCTCCTCCCCATGGCCTCGATTCCTTCGTCGATGTCTCTGGAATTGTTTCCAGAGTGGAGGGTCTCCTGTACACGCTCGCCGATGCTGCCGTGGCTGCTGATCCTTCTTCCACCGGTGCTGCTGCTGCTACCACTCCGGCTCAGAAGAACGGGGGATGGTTCGGGTTCATCTCGGAAGCCATGGAAGTAGTTCTTAAGGTATCCGGTTCTCTTTTCTCTAGGAAATTCTGAGATTTCTTGCAACATCTGTTGCTTTCGAGACTTCTGATTTTGCTGGAAAGAAAGAATTGTACTCTGTTTTTCAATATACTCTTCTGCTGTCTAAGCGTAGCTTCTACCATATTATAGCTCTCCCGTGGGTAGCATGGGACGTTGAATTATCAATTGTTTTCGGTGTTTTAAGTTGGTGTCCGAGAGGATGAACTTTGGACAGTTATACACGTAACGTAAGCACCATTCCTACCGGACGTCTTGGCTCTCTTAGTCACTAAGGAGAGTAATGGCTTTTATACGATATCCTGATTATTTTTTATATTTGTTCATTAATTCACTTGAATTTTATACCTATGTGCATTTGTCTGTGATTCTATCTTAGATTTGGTAAGGATTCATTAGTGTGGCTGTTTATTATGAACTGTCACAAGTGTGTTCACATCGTTTAGGATTTCCATTAGTATGCATGTAACAATAATTGGTGCTCATATATGGAACATGGTCGCCATATCTGGCCATGCATTTGATTATGTTTGTACCAACTATGTAATCTTATAGGATATTACATTTATTGACTACATAAAAGCTTCCCAGGCATGAAGGTTTGCCATTGTCACGTCCTAAACATGCTCGTAATTGCTCATATTGCAGTGGAAGGTTTGACCTACAAATGCATGCCATTCTCTCTGGCTCTTTCATTGAAGCATCATGTTACCAATGCTAATGTTAAATCAAATTAGTGGTTCATCAGAGAGCGGTGAAGATATATGCAGGATATGTTGCTGATTTGTATATGCAGAATAAAAATAAAAGGATAACATGATATACTTATTGCTGGTTTCAGGTGCTAAAAGATGGCCTTACAGCTGTACACGTACCATATGCTTATGGTTTTGCTATCATCTTGCTCACAATTATTGTTAAGGTGGCAACATTGCCGTTGACAAAGAAACAGGTGAATAATCATTACTGCTGTACTCATGTTAATTGGAATGGATATTAATTGCTTCTTTGTTAGTGTCTACATATTCTATCTGTTCCTCCATTAACAAGGGAGGATCCTAAGTGCATGTGGTGACCTCCTCGATGTACTAGCTTTGCTGGTTTTGCAATACTTGTTCAAGCTAAAACATGATAAAAGGACCTTTGATACGATGTGTACCACTTACTACCCCCCAAAGATATGATGTGTATCACTTGCACGGGTCAACCCTATTATGGTTTCATTTTCTAATTTACCTACATATACTTTTATGTTCACCCTTACAAACTTGTTTGTTATGACATCCTACTTTGCAAACTGTAACAGATTATTATCATGCAAATAACTACTATCACGACTTTTTTTCTTTTTTAATTCTGCAGGTTGAATCAAGTATAGCAATGCAAAATTTACAGCCGAAGATCAAAGCAATTCAAGAGAGATATGCAGGCAATCAGGTTTTCTCTACATTCTTAACAAATTTAGTTAGTTATTTAAAACAAATAAAATAAAAGGCATAAGTTTACAGTATCTTATGGTAACTAACATTAATCTGTTTTTCCACATTTTAGGGTAAATCTTGTTCTTAGTTATTCTACCACATCCTTTGATTCATATGCAATTATATTTGCTGCCAATTTATTTCGTTTTTTGAACAAAGATTTGTATCTTATGGTTGCTCTTCTGTGTTCGTTAGGAAAGAATACAACTGGAGACAGCCCGTTTGTATAGGCAAGCTGGGGTGAATCCATTAGCAGGTTTGTGTATATTTATCTATTTTCCTGTTGGATTTCACTCTTCAGATAACATTATGCTGTCTAGATTCAGTAGTCCATTTGGTATCCGGAAACTTTCTGACATTGCTGGTGTGGACCAACTTATATAGCACTCTAAAGTATCAGTGAAATAACCTATGAAATGTTCTTTGTTGGGATGACTACTTACATATAGATAATATGGTATGAATTGGTATTCTGGGAACTTTTTGATAAAGAATAACATCTGCTCTTTAAATTTCTTGCACAAGCACTTTAAATTTGAAACCCCTCAATCATGTCTCTCGTATCATTGACAATGAAAGAAATGCATGTACAAAGGTAAGGATGAAGAAAAAAGCCTTTTGAGCTAAACAAATGGAACCAGTTTGTGAGGCAAGTAAAAATTGCCATATTGTTAAGTGAAAAAGCATCTAATTGCAGACATGAAGGTGCAAAGCAATTTTCTTATATATGCTGCAAATGATCCACATAGGTCAAAATACTATTATGCTTCTGTAACTTCCAACTAATTCTAGCACAAATCCAGTCCTTGCTTGCTAGAATCAAATTTTACCTTCTATTACCTACAACCTTGTGATGGTCGTCACAAGTATTTCCTTCAATAATTCATATATTTTATGTCAGATTTTTTTTCTTCTAAGTATTATCCTTTTCATTTCAAAGTGCAGCATTACTTTGTTTGGCATATTCTTCAGCTTCTACAATGTTGTATCATGACTCTCTATTCATTGAAAATTTAGCCTTTTCCCTGTCCATCTGTCTCTGTATTTCAACAGGATGTCTCCCTACTTTGGCTACCATACCTGTGTGGATTGGTCTTTATCAAGCTCTCTCAAATGTAGCAAATGAGGTAAATCATAGTTCTTTTCTGCATATTACTTTATTAGCAGTTTTTTTTTCTTTCAAAAATATAACTTGCTTGCTGACTTCCCTGTTTGCTGACTTGAGCACCTCTTGTAACTGAAGGGTTTTCTGACAGAAGGATTTTTCTGGATTCCTTCTTTGGGGGGCCCAACTACAATTGCTGCTCGACAAAATGGATCTGGCATTTCCTGGCTCATACCTTTTGTGGTAACTGAATTATCTTTGGTCTTTCGATGAATGAGTCCCATGTATGCATATATTTGTCTTGATAAATATCTTGAATTTTTTTGTGATTTTATCATTATTATATGCTTCTTCTTGGCGTTTCATAATTATGCAAGATAATAATTAATTTCATTCTACAACAAAGTTTTCTTTGCCATTGCGAAAAGAACTTCAAACTTCCTGCTATGTATGTTACATTAGCAAGTGCTAGTTCTCAGGCTGTATTTGTTCAAGGAGCAATATTTGCAATGTTGGGTTTGCATTTGATTGGGGAATATCTGTTCAAGCATGCCTAGAGTCTGTCACAGTTGATGATCGTTTTACTATAAAGTTCTTTCATGAAACACTGGGAAGATCATAAAACTCATCCCTTGGGGTGTCAGATTTCTGCAGAGCATTAAACTATTTCTCAACTCTATAAGAATATTGCCACAAAGTTTAGTCCTTGGTATGTGACAGCTGAATATCAGGGGCTAAGGCCTTATATATACATTCCTTATTTTTCCAATTAATTACTGAACACTTTTTTTGACACACATATGTTTTTGTATTTACCTTTAATATATTGTGGCATATTGTAACTGGTCCAGGATATACTCAGTGCAATATATACTGGAATAGATGTATGTAGAGTTAAATGAGAACTACTGAATGTATAGAGCAATCAAAATTCCTTTGAGGTCGGTATTTTCAGTGGCAGACCAATACATGGAGATTCATGCAAGAATATGCACATCATAAGAGGATAACAAACATGGGAAACATACTCTCTGCTCTCCCTTCCTTTGGTTTTGTGTGCTAGGCATGGCCCTAATTCCTATCATGTCTTTCTTATCATATCTCTCACCTTGGTAGCGAACTGGATCTTGGACTAATGGAAAGTTCAAAATTCTTTATTTTTCTCATTTCAGATGAGACATGGCGCAAGGATAACTATCGATTGTTATTTACTCATCCTTCATGTGCCTCTACTGTGTTGACTGTTGAGCTTGGTTGCTTATCATTGTTGTCATGCTGTATGATTTCTAGATAGGGTCTCATGCAAATCCAACTGGTACCCCTTGCTTAGATTTAGGCACTTATTAAGAACAAATGGGTGTTTTATGTTTGACATGGTCTCAGCTGAAACATATGGCCATGATTGTTTTACCTCCGGCCCTGTGCTATGATCAAACAATATAATATATAGCACACATTGATCTCAATGCACATCATTATTTGTTGGCAAGTGTTCCAAGACATCTTGCAAGCATTCCAACATATGAAGGTTATTCTTTCTGCTAGGAAAAACATGGTAGCATATTCAAAAATGCATATGCATTATGAAGAAAAGATCTGTAGCACACTTTGAAGTTTGAACTCACTTTGAACTTGATTCTTTCCCTTGTAAAGCTTAGTGCATCAATGACTTCTTAGCATTTATAAAGCATCTTAGCACTCATAAATACAATATCTCCAACTATCTCTAAATTCCTATTTCTTGTATTCTCCTCACTAATTTTTCTGCTTGAACATTAAGAAGAGAATGTAATAAGCTTTAGTAAAATTCACAAAGTATGCTATTTTGACATCATTAAATGAAAGTGATTGATTTATCTGTGGTAGAACTGTGAGAGTACTGAAGACCCAGTGCACTGGAGGAATATTATAACTGGTACATGCCATTGGTGATTGTTACATGTACCTTGTGCAGGATGGACATCCGCCTTTGGGCTGGTCAGACACAGTGGCTTACCTTGTTCTACCTGTGCTTCTTGTTGTTTCTCAGTATGTCTCCATGGAGATCATGAAACCCCCTCAGGTAAATAATTATTTTTTGAAGTCTGCTGCATTCTCCTCTTAAATTTCTTTTTTGGTGAATGCTTCAAGCATGTGAACTTGATTGGTTCTATGATTTCAAATGGCAGACTGATGATCCAGCTTCAAAAAACTCACTTCTCATTTTCAAATTCCTTCCTGTTATGATCGGCTACTTTGCTTTATCAGTTCCATCAGGATTGTCAATTTATTGGTAGGTAATTTAGTATAGTATGCTGTTAATTGCAGAAGTATAGTTTTGGTAGCATTTGACATGACATAAATGCCGCTCATCTGTATAATGGACTTTGGGGTGACAATGTTCTATTATCATATGCATTTGAAGCAATATTATCAGATGTGACAAAGGCTGTTGAGCTGTATATTTTATTTGTATTACAGTTGTATGTTGTGATTTCTTACACATTGAAGCAGTCAGATTATTCTTGTACTGGTGTAAGGCCATTCCAGACTACAAGAATGCTTGCGCATGCATGCACATACGCACACGCGCACAGAGACACACACACAGAGAGAGAGAGAGAGACTTTTGAAATGATAACGTCCACTTGTTAATTTGATCTGCATCCGTATCAGAAAACATGACACAAGCTATGAGCTGCATATCAATTCCTTATGCACTGGAGCAGTCGAGTTATTCTTCTATTGGCTTAAGGAAATTTCACACACATGGAGACCTGTTAGTTCAAAATGCATGATGGATCATGTAAAATAAGAGTTCATCCAGTTTGTCGTGATCTGCAATGTGTAAAATGTCTATAAACCAAGAATAAGATGTTTTAGTGGTTTTACCTGTACCTCAGGTGGAAGCCAAATTGGCAATGCCTTTGGTGTTGGGGCACACACTATGGAAATACAGAATCCAATACAAATCATGACCTGCACATCTTAAAAACAGATATAGATCAAGATTAACTGTTTTGTTTCTTATAATCTGTAAGCAAGTTAAATCATGTTTTATTGCTAAAACTATTGATTTGGTGACCATTCAGTACATAGGAATGGAACTTTCAGAGTCATTTTATTTTTTGTTTATAGGCAGGTTGAATGTTGCAAATCAAGACCACTGATTTGAATTCTCAGTTTGGATGTGACCTTATGTGTATGTCAATTGATATAATTTGGGATGTAACCCTTCCCATATGTTTTTACCTTGACTCTCTTTATATCAAAACTGCAGACACGTATGCATCTAAAATTTGGTGCTATGTTTGAGCAATTGCACCAACGAGTCTAGCTCATCTGAGAAATTTTCGACATCGGTAAGGATGGCATATTTAATGAACTAGCAAAATGCATCCAAGTGATCATTTTTTTTTTTTTGATAACTTGACACATCTGCGAAGAAAAGAAAACTTCCAAACCATTTGAATTTTGGCTTTTATGCATTTAATATTTTATCTCTCTCAATTTGGATGTCATTTAGTTTGCAGTTTGCATTACTAGGAATTGGGTTCTAATCCGGCTCTGCTGAAATTTCCTTTTCCAGTTGTGCCTCAATAATGCTTTTATTGTTTCCTACTAACTGTTCTGTGTTTGAAGTGGAATAGTATATAAAATAGTGCCAAACAATAGCATGCTTATTCATGTTAAATGATCCTTGGGAGGCAGTTCTTAGTAAGTATGATGTAACCGTCAAATGACAAGCTAGCTAGGTACAGTCCAGGTGCATTATTGCCACAAAATCATGCAGAACTTTATAAATGATAAATCATATGATATCTTCTTTATACTTGAGAGATGCATTCAGTACAATGTAATTTTCAACAGATTAATATTTGCCTAGTTATGTTGCATGAGGGTAGCTACAATACATTCTGTCATGTATGCATATTCATAGAAGCATCTGTAGTCTATGATGCTGCTAACCTTAGTATATATTTGTTGGGTGCTTTTGTTCTGTAATCAATTTTAATAAATCTTGAAATCTAGTTTGCTACGCCAATGAGGCCATAACTGTGAGTTAACTCTGTGTTTTGGTTAGGTTTACAAACAATATCCTCAGCACCGCCCAACAATTATGGTTACGAAAATTAGGTGGTGCCAAGCCTGCTGTTGCGGAGGATGGAGGTGGAATCATTAGTGCTGGACGAGCAAAACGTTCTAGTTCTCAGCCAGCACGGATGGGTGAAAGGTGTTATCAGCTTCCTACAATTTTGTTAGTCTTTCCTTCCTAGTTAGATTCTGACTCCTTACCGTTGAGCATACTGAAAACAGGTTTAAACAACTAAAAGAGCAAGAAGATAGGAAAAAACTTAACAAAGCATTGCCAGCTGAGGAGGTGCAGGTTCTGGCGTCTACATCAGATTCTGGTGATATTTCAGATGGACAGTCTAAGGATGAGGTGTGTTGATGTATCTAACGTTTCATTTGTCCGTTTCTGCTAGGCCTTAGATAACTTTACGTTTTTTACACCTCACAACTTATGAAGTTCTAATGTTGGTTATTAATCAATATTAAACATCAGGATGGCCATATGGGTTTTCCAAATCATGCAATAATAGGGTTGTGATTTTTATTCCCTATCTGCAATGAATTCTTAGTAGCCGATTATATAGAATGCAGTGGATTTATGTGATGGGCATGTGAGATTTAACAAGGAGAGAGACAAAATGTTAGATAGTGATCATATAATGGAAAGGAATTTGGTAGAAAATATAGTATCTAGGAATAGTTACAAAAAATAAGTTTTCTAATTCAGAAAGTTCTCAGTAATTCGTCTGGTTCATCACATTGTACATTGACGAATAGATGGTCATTTAAACATATATGAAAGATAACTTATCTTGAAGGACTTGAACTCCAGTTTTTATGAAACAGGAATGTTATTTAACTTCTTTGTACCCAAAATTGCCTTATGTGATGTGCCGATAATGCTTGAGCCATTGATAGAAACTAGTTGGCCTTTTAAAACACTTTCTACACTGAACTAAAATTTGATACTGTAAGCTACTTTTTCTTTTGGTACAGGATATTGTAAGTTTCATAAATAGTAAATAAATGTTCTGAAATCCTTGTGTTATTCCTGCTGAACCTCAAAAATTCATAACATTACGTTTTCCTGATCAAAAGTTTGGACGATCATGTGTTTGCTTCTGAATATGATTGAGTTATTGACATCTAATTGTGCTTCTGTTACGTGTCCCGTAACTGTTGCCACAGAACTTGAATTTCTGATGGCTATTTGCTGTACTTTTATTGTTGCTATATACTTTGCTTGGTAGAACTCTTGAGATATGTCTATTTTGCTTTAGTAAAATGGTAAGCCTTCGAAACATAATACTGTGTCAACTTCTCTAACACATGCCGCACTCATGGCAGGTGGAAGACCTAGAAGAAGCATATTCTTCTCCTGGCAAACAAATTCCAGATTATACCAGGCGAAGGAAGGGTAAAAGATCAAAACGGAAGCGCGCAGTGCAGTAGTTTGGAAGATCACATATGAATCTTTTACAACACCTGGTGAGTGATTTCATCTCATGCAGCTGCACCGTCATGCATGCACATGGCCATTTTTATTTTGGGCTTCTTTATAAAGCAAGTTTTCAAGTGCAAAAATATTGTCAGTAGAGCAGCAAAATGGGGCAGAAGAAAATTTCTTAGCCATTCCATGACATAGTGTTGGTCTGTACAAGTTATCATATATTCCACTGTTTTTTTTTGGTATTAATCTACTCTACTGTTCAGATCCACGTCTAAGTATATACAATTAGAGATGGATTGCATGTTACCACCTGAGGATATCAAATTGTAACAATATTATGGTGGCATTGTATCATTTAAAGGCTCATTGTTATCCAAATTGAGGTCTGAATTTGAAAAAGAAAGGTGTCCTCTCACCTTTTGGCTTCTTTAGCATCCTCGTCGCCCTCAGTTGTCACCACCTGATTTGCTCTGGACTTTGAGTGAATATTTGACTTTGATAAGAGACCAAGAACATCAATGGCATGGGGTCCAGGAATAATGATATGACCTGGTACCTTCTTATAATATTGCAATTTGTGAAGTTATGATAAAAATGCTGCAGTTTTCATCATCATTATATGTCCATATAATATCAGGCTCATAGATTTGGTCATACAAAACTCTCAATCCATCTTGTTGGTTACACTGGGCTGATGCTGAAGGTACTGTGCTGCACGGTTAATCATCTTATTTGTGAAATTAGTGCTGCGTTATGTTGAGACATAAATTAACCTTTCTTTGAAGGTTGAAGTGGATGAAACCCATCATCTCTATTATACGATTGTGCAACCGGGGGAAGCCTGTAAGCACTTGCATAGAGTTTAATGTCTTAATATTTTGATTCGGCTTGTATTGAAGCCCATGACTATTGGTACACCGAAATTTTGTACCCCAAGATTTGTGATGTTTGTGCTCTAGTTTGGCCAAAATCCGGCCTAACTAGGATTGGATGGACTATTTGAAATGGTAAGCGATGATTGGGTCTGCTTGGATTGGAAGGCTGTCGTAGAGCAGAGAATCCGACCTGCAAATAGAAAGAAGAAACATTGAAGGTTGCTCGACCTGATTTAGTCGGGCATCTTCGATGTCCAAGAAAGGCCGAGCTTTGATGAAACGATGAAGATCAGTATGTGCAAGCTAAGGAGAGTACGATAGGAGAGAAAAAACATACCTAAAAATTTTCCAGATCTTGTGTATATAGAAGTGTGGGTATAATAGAGCTGATATCCATAAAGAAGAGGTGCCGTGCGGAATGAGCTGTAATTGATCTGCAACGTGTCTTAGAATTGTGTGGGTCTGTAACTGTCCTCCTTAATGAACTTTAACTGCTCTCAATGAGTCTCGATTCATGAACTCGTGGCACTCAATTATTGGTCGATTGGTGGGACATGCTGTACTCTATTATTAGTCGGCCGTTCAGGTTGGTAATGGTTGTACGTCCAAGCCAGACCACATCATTCTCTCTTGTTTGTTTGTGATGCTCTTTTCTGCTTTCTTTTTCCTACCTCTGCCTTAGCGGTAGATTTTTCGAACCCAGGTGACTTATTAAATTTTTGATGGGATTGATCTCTAGAGTGATATCTGCTCTTACTTATTTTCAAACCTCTATATTTCAATTTTTTTAAGTACTTGTCCTACGAATATTTTCGGTATTCTTTTTATTTATGTTTTTAATCCAACTCCAGTTATCCAATACTTCCCCTGTATAAAAGTCTGATGCGAGGTTACTGGACCTAAAACCCTGCGAAGGAGTCACCGTATCTGCTACAATATCTTCCGCTTCTTCAGGTTAGAACCGAAAACCGGGAAATTTAGATGACCGGACGGAGTTAGGGGTCGAGCCGGTTTGGCTGGTTTAGAAGCTTAAGCCCATGAGCACGATCCGCGCTGAGCCGGACCGACCGCCCAACGGATGGTCATCCGAACATGGAATTTCTTGCAACGGCCGGCAAGTTCTAGCGGTCCCCAAAGCCGAAAGCAGGACCAGAATTCCATGGTCGGAGGCCGACCCTTCTTTGAGATCATGATTCGATGCGAAGACTCCTTTGATGTCACGCCATATTTATTAAAATATTTATTGACTCTTTTTTAATACCCCCTAACAACTTTGAGATTAAACATAAAGTTCTACCAATTTTAAACACATTGTTGGGTTATTGGACAAGCTTCACCATCTGTGTGAAATGCCCTCTGGACCAAATTACTTGGACGTACTCAAAAGGTCAATTGCAACTCTCAACTTAATTCCCACTCAATCAATCCATAGTAATACTTGAATGCTTGTGCAACTTAAGATTGGAGTGTAAAATTCAACTTTTTGAAGAATCAGCATGTTTCATGAACCCGAATTTGGTTCCGAATCAGCTGAACTATAGCATAGAAGACTTTTAAGGATGGCTAACTAGAGTTTAAACTGATTTACGGTGGATTTGGGGATTTCAGTTCATGACTCGACAACATATTTGTGCTACGAGCAAGTCTAATGATGATTTTTTGAAAGTAAAGCTAGGGTTGGCAATGATAGTTGATATTTTACGACTATCTAATTCATATCAATAAAAAAAATTGAAATTGCTCATGGTTGGTAATATTGATTAGAATAATATGGATATGCTCATAAAAAAACCTATTCAAAATATATGAAAACAACATCTTCTTGCAAAAAAAATGGTTAATTGCTTATGTTTCTACTAGTAGAAACAATTGGCTATACCTAATCCTCTACATTGCTCATAAAAAATAAAAAACAATTAAAAAACAATTAACCAAATAAAGTGTTCCTCGAAAACTATCCATATAGTTTGTACCTAATAAGTTTAGTGCTATGAAGATATGTGCATGAGGGTAAGCATAGCTAGTTGCAGTTCCAATATGATTAAAATTTTCCGTTATCTTTGAAGTTAACAAATCAATTACTATTTTATCAAATAATGCACGTTGTTTTCTCCAACATAAAGGTAAGGTCCTAATTGAAAAGAGCCCTGACAATGCGAGTTGAGAAGTTGGCAATAAAATACCAGATAGTGATTTGCTATATAGAAGGAACTTAAATATCATATTCCCATTTTGCACGAGTTTTTTTTTTTTTTTTTGGGTGAAGCATTTTACCCCAGTTATTTCTCAATTTGAACTAATATCGAGAAACCATATCCCACAATTAGCTTAAGAGCTCGTTTAGTTCGCGGGAAGCATTTTTTCTTCTAGAAATATGATTTTTGGAAAACATATTTCTGAAAAGAGGATGCTTAGGAAAGTACTTTTCATATGTTTGGTTGAATGAGAAAGTGACAGATTTTCAGAGTGCTTATGTTTAGTTGACCATCTACTTTTCTGAAAAAGTTATATATAATTTCTATTATATCCTTAATAAAAATTAGGTCTTTAATGCTGAATGGTTGGAAAAAATAAAAATAGAGTGTTTTGCGACTAATGGAAAAGTAACTTTTCCATATTTTTCATGGGAAAGACTTTTCCATAAAACGTAGAAATTATATTCCTATGGAAATACAACTTTTCTAACTCTCTCTTTTGAAAACTCCAACCAAATAAAAGACATCTTATTACTTTTTCGTTGCCCACACTTTTTCTCCTTCTTTTTTTCGAATCAAACAGGCCTAAGCTACATTGGGAACTTCAAGAAAATTTACACCGTATTGGAGGGTTAATATGTAAAATGGTCACGTTACTTGCTTACCAACGAACCGGCAACCATGTCGGCGACCGGTTGCCGGCATCAGTTCAAAGTTAAAGCTTAAAATATACGCAATGTTTCCAGTTACCGCTCTATAAAGCATTAAAATGGGAGGTGGTCTACTGCTATGTGCACCTTCGTCGCCTCTCGCCGCCTCCTTCTGTCGGCCGGGCTGCGAAGCCTTTGTTTATAGCACTCGACTGCTTCGGCTTCAAAGCCGGTGCTTTTCCATTTCCGGACGCCCTTTTGTCCCGAGAGGAAGCTCCACCCCACAGCCCTTCCTCCTTTCATGGCCTCGACGAGCCAAGCAACCCTCCTCCTCCACAAACAACTCAGAGGTACGAGGATCCGGTCCTCCTTCTTCCATTGCCGCATCGATTTTCCAGGGTTTTCCAACGATTTCTTGGGTGATTGGCCATCGGGAAGCGCATCGATCGGTCGTTAACTCTCTTTTCTTTGTTCTTGGTCTAGATCTCAGCAAGAATCCGGTGGACGGCTTCTCCGCTGGCCTCGTCGACGATAATAACATCTTTGAGTGGAGCGTCACTATCATCGGCCCTCCGGACACGCTGTAGTGAGTATACTTGTTGCCTTTTTTGGGTTTTGAATTTGTTTTCTTTTCATTCTACGGTGTTATTTGGTTTCTTGGGTTTCGATACTAGACTCCCTTCTTGACTGCGTTCTCAATTCTTGTGGATGGAAATGAGGATGATGTATATGATGGATTTGGCTTGATTATAGTGGTATCTGGTGCGGATTTTTTTTTTTTTTTTGTAGAATAAGGTTTTTAGGGTTTGCTGCAATCCAGGGCTTGCCCAGCCTTGCAAAGTTGGTGTTTTATGTGATTGATTGGAGTTTACATGGCTTAGTCTTGAAAGTATGGGGGAAAATGTTTCCCCCCTAAACGCTGCTTTCTGTATTGCGATTCCCTTTCCTCTCACAATCCATTTCATGGGCATCGCTGTGCTTTTCTTGCATCCCGGATACATGTTGGGTCTACTGCTTATGATTTACTAAATTCGTCATTCATCTTTTGCAATTTGTGTTCTTGTTGATTATTTATTAGTCATTGTTCAGGACCATAAAGCCACAAATTTTTAAAATTAGCATCTGCAATTCTATGTTGAGATCTTTTCTGTAGATCTTGAATTCAGAAGATGGTTACTCAGAATCTTTTTAGGAACTGCTAAATCATGGCATTATGTTTGTTAAATCATGTCCTATTATCTTCAGTTTGTCAGATCTTCCTAATGTACTGTTTTATATACATGGTTCAGCAAAAATTAAGTAATCTACAGCTAGTTGCATATAGAATCTTAACATCTTTAAGTTTTTGTGAGATCATTATACATCTCACCATTTTCTTTTCAGTGATCTTGATTGGCCAATCCTTGTGTTGTAGTGAAGGTGGTTATTTCAATGCTATCATGAGCTTTCCAACAAATTATCCCAACAGCCCTCCTACAGTTAGGTTTATATCAGAGATGTGGCATCCAAATGGTTAGTTACATATACTAGTCTCTGTGTTTTCTGTGCAGTTTATTTTTATTATGAAAAAAATGAATTTCGAAAATTCATTAATTAACACATGTTTCACAGTTTACCCTGATGGTCGAGTTTGTATATCAATTCTTCATGCTCCCGGGGAAGATCCTAATGGCTATGAGCTTGCAAGTGAGCGTTGGTCACCTGTGCACACGGTATGTTTTTAATATTATGCTGCCACTGTTTGCTTGCTTTTAAAGGTAACTCACCTCATAGCCCCCCTCCTGAACACCCTTCCCCTCTTAAATAGAAAAAATAACATCTGTTATCACTAGACTGTTTTTAATATTTGTTAATAAATATGTTCCCAGACAATACATTTTAGCAGTACTGCACAGATTTCCAAAAAGTTAGCTAATGAATCTTAAACTTCTTCAAATATGATTGATGATTTTTGATGATTGCGCACAATCTATGATATGCTTAATGTGTCAGTTATGAGAAAGTCATGTCCAACAAGGAATTGACTGTGTAAATGGCGGACAATCTTCATAATAATCTTACAATTCTGTACTCGTCACCTTGTATGTTGACAAGGATCGCTTTTATCTTATTCTTTCCTGATTCCTTCTCGTATATGTAAATGCAGGAGCCATAAATGTAATGTTGGTCGGCTTAAGCATTTTATCAGTATCTCTATGTTTTTGAAAAAGCTTGTTCATCATATTAATGTTTGTCATGAGCACATATTTCTATATGTATGCGTGAAGCAAGCTTCTATATTTAGACGAAAATTATGTAATTTTAACTCTTGGTGCTTGTCTTTTCCCTTTTGTTTTTTTTGGTCTCTCAGGGGGTGGGGGGGTGTTGGTTCATGACCAAGGATCACATAGGTGATTTGTTTTGACAATCTTGTCTGAAAACTTTCTAAAGCTGTATCAGTTTCTTCTATTGTAGTGAAAAAGGAAGAGTAGTTCATGTATGAAGTCAGCTCTACAACACATTAACTCGCAAATAATACTTGCTAAAGGAGGCAAATTTTTCAATCTGTAGAGTGAATAATGTTCTCTTTTGGGGGGCTTTTTATAGTCTGTTTGTTTTTCTCTCTTTTTTTCCTCAATCTAGTTGCCTTGTTCTTTTCAGCTTGTTGAGTGAGATCTTCTTTCTTCATACTTGGACTGAAACATATATTTTTGTTAAATGTAGCATGCTTTGTTCTTTCGTGGATGCAAGCAATTCTCAAAATCACAGATCAACTTAGCTATCACTACCAACTTATGGCAGGGTATTTAGAGCAGTTATTGTTGTTGTTGTTATAGTTATTTTTTATATATTTTTGTATTATAGAATTTGATAGCTTTGTGAAGCCCTTTATGTTTTCCTAGAACTTCTATCTTGTGCATTTTTCTCCCATAAAGCAGAAGGTGACAGCCTCACTACGGGTCTGTGCCAGGGGAGTTTGTTTTTCTTAGTGTGTTCCCCCCTCCTGGTATGTTTTCTTGGGGACATATCACCTTGTCCCAGAAGACCCTACTCGCATTCTTTTTCCATGTTTCCCTTAGTTGGAAGGAGGGGCCTTCAAAGTATTCGCTCTTTGAGGAGAAAACTTAAATTTTAAATTGCATCTATTGCATGGAGACAATTGTGAAGCTTTTCTTTCTCCTTCAAATTTTTTTTCATAGCAATTGATCAGAAATTCTTCATGAGAGGGTGAAAATTAAACTAGCCATGAAGATATACATAATATATGTGTAGTGCAATCAAATGGAGTTGATGGAAAACAGAGGAGAAACTGAAGAATGGTTGGTTGCTTTTGTACTCTCCACCCAGTGATATGAAGGGCCTTCAACTTAAGGTCTGTGTGAAAACCTACATTTTATGGAAGTCTCTTCGTGCTTGCTGTAGACTATGCTATGGGTTCTCCTTAAACATGAACTTGTAGGCTAGAATTCTGATATTCAGTGTAAGGTTTTCTTTATTTGCTGTCACCCTCATGCTTATGTATTTTGCTAGTAGGATGCATGCAATCACAAGCACAGAAACAGTTAAATTGAAACCACATGCATTACGTTTTAGGTCAGGGGAAAGTCATGAACCACAATACAACTGTGTTAAGTGGATCATTTGATTGGCCCTGGTTAAAGGAAATACTTAGAGAATTTCATGCTGCTTTTACAATTTTTATTTGGTTTATTTTGGAATATGCTGGTGCATGGTATTTAAGTATCATTTGTTGGAAGTTTTGAAGTTCAATCCTGTACTCTGCATGGAAACTCATACTGCTCACTAGTCAATCCTGTACTCTGCCTTTCCAAGTTTTGATGTTCATTCCTGAAATAGTCTTATTGCTTGTACTATATATTTGTAGATTTTTTCCCTCTCTTGGAACAAATTGTAATGAACATAGTTTGATATGCAGGTTGAGAGCATAGTTTTGAGCATCATTTCGATGCTTTCAAGTCCCAATGATGAGTCACCTGCAAATATTGAAGCTGCTGTAAGTAAAGAATTGTTCTGCCAGTGCTATTACTGTTTATCTGCAACCTGATTTTCTGTTATCTTCTGTGATATTTATATCTCAACAAGTTCACTTAAGGAACCTGGAACTTTAGGGCAAACCAATTTAAACAAAGGAAAAAAAAACGAAGTTAAATTATATTTCATAGTGGTAAGAGATGCAGGTTTTTGTATCTTCATGTGCCTTTATTTTATCAGGAAAAATTATATGTGCTCTTTGGGTAGATGTTAAATTATTTAGGGCTGATTTTCCAACAATTGAATCATCTTAGTTTTTTTAATAATTAACATGTAATGTTTCAATTTTAGTAATTATGTGTTTTTTTTGAAGAATATTCTTGAATGTCTACGTGTTTCTTGATGCTTTCATGGAAATATACCATTGGATTTAAATTTAGATGGATCTGGATAAGTAAACTAGTATCAATTACGAAAACATTAGCATTATCAAGTGTTTCTTGATATTGGTGAGCGGAAGCATGTTGATCCTTTAATGTATGAATTCTACGTCATCTTTCATTTTGCTGATTTAAGTTATTGGGGTATTAATACGACTTTCTTAAAGTGAGTAGTTCTAGATGTGATGGTTTAAGTACACACTAGATATCCTCCTGTATGGATTTGATGACTTGAAACAGATGCAGAGCTATAATGGGATATAGAGGGGAATCCTGCCCTCCTGCCCCTTGGACAAGAACATCTTGTCTTCACAAGAATTATCCTAGGATTCTTATGAAGTACAACAATTAAGATATTTTGTGGATTGTGGTGAATGTTACGTAGGTTGGTAGCTAATTGTTTGACATTTCATGAGAACCAGTGCACTGATTGGTGTATTTTTAGCAAGGAAGAATTGCGAAATTTACCTCTTCGTTGCCTTTCAGAGGGAGATTAGCTTATTTTGAAGCAGATCCTGTTTTGGGAAGCCACCCTTCAATGCTCAAGTACTTGTACAAACATCTTAGAGATTATAACTAAGAATGTTGGTACTCAGAATTACAGAGATGGCAGTTTGGTGCTCATAATGGAGAAAAAACTTGGTCATCATTGTGGTTTGGAGAGAGGTTTTTGGCGTTATATCAGAGGATTAAGACTAGTTAAACATAAGATACTCTTCAAATGGATTTGGCTACTGGATCAAGAGGTAGCGTTTTGGGTGAGGGAGGGAATGCCAATAAATAGTGCTATATTTCTTCTGTTAGGACCAAATTCTTTGGAAAGATTAAGTTAGATGGATGAAAGTAGGAAGAGGTTGCACAAAGGGAAATTGTTGGTTTCTGGATTCTAGTTGGATGAACTGAGTGTTAGTAGATGAAACCCTGAAGTTATTTGTCATGGTGAAAAGAGATGGAATCTTGAGTAGGGAAGAGTTCGGAGACTCTGGAGGTGTGAATGGTGTTTTGTCCAGTATGCAGTAAGAAAGCACTAGGTCCAAATAAATTCATTTGCTTTATAGCATAGCCTTTGAGGCACTACACAATTTGATGACATTGAGATTATTTGATGTTCCAGTCAAAACAATGACTATTGAGCAGGCATTTAGGTCATAATATAGTATGAGCAATTAGACTCTTGTTTTTTTCCCCCAAGAAAGCAAAAAACTTTGTGGTTATATAGCTATTTTGGTTCTCTTTTCCGAAAAGTTGTTTGTAGTTGCGATCCAGATGACAATTTGAGATGTAAATTTTAAAGTATATTAGATTAAACTATGTTCTACAGTTGCTTGTCAAATTGCTAAGATCTTTAAATGTTATATAAAGAAGCATGTAATTTTGATCCTTTTTTGAAGTGGTCAAAAAAAAGTTAAATGAGTTGACAATATGTTACCCTTCTATCAAAATAAGAATATGGTTAAATCAGATAAAATTTTTCGTACATGTGATTATGGTTTATCCTACGTTCCTCCTAATGTTTTGCTATGTAGACATCCAGCATGGGTTTTCAATGCTATTCTTTCTACATGAAATCAATTTAAGCTATCAACCCTTATTACAAAATGCTGACTACTACCAATCTATAAAAGAAAGGTGAAAATTTGTCGATGTGTAAATGGGCTATGAATGGCAGTGTTGCATCAATACAGATACAAGAATTGGATTCGACACTGTCTCCAAGTGTCTGACTTCGTAAGAGGCAAAAAAAAGAAGATACGGGGGTACGAAGAAAAAATATTTTTTGTCAAACTATATTCTTTTTTAAAAAATATTATATAAAAGAAAAATAGAAGATATTATAGGTTAAGGTCTTTCACTACATGTGCTTCTTAATATCTAGAAGAAAAAGGAGTTTTTGAAAGTTATTTTGACACCTACATCTTTGACTAATTTCTGAAAAGGAGAACAAGGTCACTTTCAGCATTACTACGGTGTGCTGAATTCATTATTGGGAGAGTTAAATTATCTATATATTTGTAAAAACAAGAAAAAGAAAAAAAAAGGATAAGTATCCAAGCATCTAAGGCATCCAATTTGAATACATATCCAACATGCATGATTGGAGCCCGATGCGTGTGTCCGTGTAATATAGACGAAGGGCATATAAACCCTAATTAATCAGCCCACAGATGTTGACTTGTGACTCCATCAGGTCTGGGCACCAGTGTGAAGTTAATTATCAACTGACTCCTCTATTCTAAATTTCCCTAAAGCACAAGGGTACTTTGTATGTAATGTTGTCATAATAAGGGTTTCTTGCATAAGTTATTTATATTATTTCCTAGTCATGTCATGTTTTCCTATCATTTTGATTGCAAGCCTCTACCTGTTTATTAGTGTTTTTCACATAGTAAGTGTTCTTGTGCAATATAGCACAACAAACTACTGTGTCCAGCCCCTAACTACCTGTGCCCTTAGCTTGCATTAAATCCATGCCGCGGTTGCACTAGTGTCTGTTATTGCAATCTGAAAGCTCAGGCAAGCATCATGTGGTAAAAAGTCGAAGTCCTTTTCCATGTAGACCCTACTTCAAGTAGGAGGAACTATGTTAGAAAGTGAAGACTTTGCAAGGCCACACTCTTTCCATAAATTTCATATTAGGAGAGGGTTTTAGGTCATGTTTCAGAAGTGGAATACTAGATCTACCTATGTGCTGATATTAGTTTTTCTTCTGATCCTACACCAAGTGAGTAGGAGGAACTATGTTAGAAAGTGAAGACTCTGCAAGGCCACACTCTTTCCATAAATTTCATATTAGGAGAGGGTTTTAGGTCATGTTTCAGAAGTGGAATGCTAGATCTACCTATGTGCTGATATTAATTTTTCTTCTGATCCTACATCAAGTGCCAGTCGGGTCAAGATGATTGTAGTTATGTGCACGTCACATAGATAATTTTTTTTTCTACATGCATGTAGATGTAGCCATGGATTTAAACTACCGTGTTGTCCCCATGCCAATCATGGGCTGGCATGTGCCCATGCCAATCACGGGCTGGCATGTGCCCATGCCAATCACGGGCTGGCATGTGCCCTACTATACTGTGTCGGCCTTCTGCCAGGGCTCAAGCAAGCAAAGTTTGCTAGCATCATTGTGTATTAGCGCATTAGTACATGTAGCATGCTCTGATGCAGTTTGATACGGACTGGCACAAGTGACAGCAGGATATAGAGGTAGATAATTGAATACCATGCTTGTAACTTACGGGGATGATGCTTGCTGTATGGCACAAACTGGCGTGGCAGATGCTTCAATCCATGGATCTAGCTCTTGATTTAGAATAGCCTAGTGACAATTTTGGTTGATATCCTAGGTATCTTTGTAAATCAACTTTTTAACGATCAATTTCTTGATTGCTTGAAGTTGAAGAATGCTTGATGACATGCAGTTAATATTTCGGTTATTTTTATTTACTTGCACATAATTTTTTGGTCTGCATACCTGCCATCAATTTGTGAATTTTGAACAGAACTTTTCTTTGACATAATCCCCTTCTAATTGCCGATCGCAGAAGGAATGGAGAGAGAGAAGGGACGAATTCAAGAAGAAAGTCAGTCGTATCGTTAGAAGATCGCAGGAAATGCTTTGAGAACTTTAAAAGCAGGCCTTATGGTGAGCCACAGCTTCGTGCCTGTTTTGCTGGGAAACTATATATAGGGGGTGTCCTCAATTTGTTGCTTGTCTAATGATGGTTTAATAGAGCATCTAGATCTTTGTTTGGTTTACCAATGGTGTGCTATTGTCATTGTCGTCATCTCGTTTTTGTTATAAGAAACAGCAGGATTCAGATGTTAACCTATTTAACACAAATGGTATGTCTGTAGATGTCCTGATTTAAGGCCTGGTCTCACTCCTTACTTCTGTTTGTTATTTTTATTTATCCAAAATTGCTTCAGAATTTATGAAGCCAACCCTGTTTTATAAGTCACCTAGAAAATTAATGCCCTTGTTATTGTTGTTGGGGTTTATAAATGCGGTTCAATTTTTTGTTTAATGTTTTTTTAAGAATGGAAGAATACAGTTACTTATCTAACATTATGACTTCTGTATACCATTTTACATTCCATGATTTTTTTTGTTTTGTTATTATTCCCCTTTTTTGATACATTTCTTATTATCCTGTTTACCTGCTGCACTTCTCCATTCTAAAGAGCCAATCATGAGATTTTCCTTTTTGCAAGCTTGATCTTTTTATCTACTGTTACTTTATTTTCCATTTAATTCTTTACTTCAATACTGTCTATAATCAAGTTTTTTTTAGCGTGGAAATCATTCATTTTGCGAGACAATGTTATTGGCAGTATTGAAGCCACCATGCGATTCAAACGGTTAGCGTATGTCATAATTAATTGAGAACTGGTGATGGCCTAACTGGATTAGCAAGGAAAATTATCTTCTCCTGATTCTGGGATCGATTAGCGTACTACGATCTGGGGTTGGGATTCTAATGGTCTGATGTATATAAATAGGATTTGTCATGTTGGAAATTACTTAGTTAAACCTTCCTGTTTTCCCAGAAAGTTTGACCGGGAAATCTCTAAAACCGAAGACAAACGACCGCATACGATTATTAGTTTATTCGAGAAAAAAAGGCAAGAGAGATCGAGAGAGAGATTGAGAGAGGGGGGGCAGAAAAGTTTATTTAATATCCTTACAGATTACTAGTAAATGCTAATGGTGCGTACATTAGTTACGTTTAGATATAGTCGTAACTAGCCGAATCTCAAAGACCATGGCATCCACTGCCTAACGGCAATGTAATCCGAAGGGAACATACAGCAGTGAGATTATTCATGGACGCGGCTCCACCACGTAGCTTCCGAGGCGCACGACGATGCCGTCGCCGTCCCGAACGTAGCCGACCCTCTGACCCCAAACCTTGTCCTCGGGCGGGCTCACTGGAACGGCTCCGTTCTCCACCGCCCTTTGGTAGGCCGCACCTACGTCGGCATAAGCGAAGCAGACCTCCACGGGTGCCCTCTCCCATCCCGCGTCTGGAGTCTGGACTCCTCCCGTCAAGCCGTCGGTCTCCCTCTGATGCACCGGCGTGAAGGCGATCGTCGTCTGCCCGCTATCCAACTCGCCCCATCTGAAACAATTACACCATCAGAACATAGGAGTGTCCTAAATCTTGGTTAATTAATTGTATCTAGCTAGAGAGAAGCAAGGGAGACTTGTGGGACTCGTCAAGGCGACGGACGCTGTAGCCGAAGGCGTTGGAGTAGAAGGCCACCGACTTAGCGACGTCTTGGACGTAGACGACGGTGTAGGCGAAGGCTGGGCTTAGATTTGGAGCCATATGTATACGCCACTCTTTATCACTCACTGTCGACGTAGATCTTAATTTCTTCTGTCGCTCTCTTAATTGGATGCTGATCGGCTGAGGGTGGGAGCCGATGTGCAGGTAGGAGAAGCTTTCTTATAGACGCCCGCCTGGTTTCTAGCGAGCGAGGGACGAGTGAGACAAGGAACCAGAGAGAGGTGGCGGCCATGCACGCCATATCATTCCCCTGGCCACCACGTCTCCTGAAAGAGCGGTCTTCAGAAAGCCGCTGGACTCGATCGAGTTGGTTGGGTTCCCGATCTACTCCATTCGGTGAGGTAAACCTCGTGTTGTCTTGTCAGAGTCCATCTCTGGTCGTATAATGGTATTCTATTTCTACTTTGTTAGTTTTCTGTTCTAATTCTACTTGAAATGATTTATTTTGTCTTATTATTTCTTGTGAAGGAGGACAACAAGTTTGAGATGGAAAAGGTGTCACATAATTTAGATTTGGAGGGAACCAATCCCATTAGATGGTGGTTAAGAGAGTATAAAATAGAAGAGTAGTTTTCTAACTTAAGGTTCGTCTCAAGCTTGGAGTAGGGATATGCCGGTGATTTTTTTTTGTTATTATTATTTTAAAGGAGACCTGAGACTGTGGAGCTGTCCCATGTGGAGACAGGCTTTGGTTTTATGAGTGTTCTCAGAGAAAGAGCTGATTTTGGGCCAGCACATTTACAAACTGTCAGATAACGTGTAGATTTTTTTTTTTTTTTTTGCTACAACAGGTATTTCATACATCACGGATATGAATACACTCAATGGAATCAAAAAAACAAAAGGCTCTGAAGGGGTCCGGGCATCTCTTTCTCCAACCAATAGGGTACCTTCTGAGTGGCTCGCAACATATGCCGCCATCCAGTCAGCAGCCTCATTGGCCTCGCGATATACATGCATGGCCTGCAAAGTAACACACTTTCTCGTTATCACTCAAATATCGCGGAGCCAGAGGTGATCTGAAGAAAGATTCGGCCACGGTGATTAGCTGGATCCGAAAGAGGTCCAACTTAGCTTGGATGCTCTCACAAAATTGAGTTGATGGTCCGTCGTATGAATCCGATTATCTCACCTTTGAAAGGTAAGATTAGGCATAAGTGAGGCATCGAACCAGAGGATATGCTTCACGTGAAGACCTACATGGAATGAGTCATGCCTGGTACATGTGTTCATAGCGAGATACCGATAAGAAAAGGACTTCAAGCATTTTCTTTACACGACGAGACAGGGTTGGGGATGTTGATGAGACTTGGATGACAAAATGGCTGTCATGTTCTTTTCAGTAGTTAGGTATCTTAATTCATGCATGACCATTATTTCTCACTCTGTCATGCACCCATGCTATGCATGTGATAATTGGATTCCAGCTGTCTATCTCTCTAATCTGATGACATGGGGGCAATCCACAGCCGTACATCTCTGTATCATGCATAACATATAGTACACACTCCACTTGACTCCAAAGCTCCTTTTGAGTGTCTTTTTTTTTTTTTTTTTTCTTTTGAGTTAAGCATTTTTAAGCGCGGCCTCAAAGCTCCTTTTGATGACCATCGAGGCTCGGACAATGGCCCCTGAGCCCAGGCCCAAGAACTCGATCCAACTCCAACCGGTCGGATCCGAAAGGCTCCCAGCCGTCCACCTTCGAAGGACTCTGATGAACGTAAGATCAATATCTGACGGTGCTTATTCCCGATGGGCATCGGTCCGCCGTTGCTCGAGCGCGTTCCATCAATCCAGACCGTGCGATGAAAGGTAGCTCATCGTGTAATATTGAGCTGCCGGACCACCGGACGACGGCCTAACAATAAAAAGTAGCCTGGCCCCTCTGGTTCTTCTCTGTCCTCCATTACAGAGCTCGGACCCCGAGCTGGCTCGTCTCCTCGCTCGGGGAGAAGCCGAAGGCTCCCCGTCTCCTCTTTCTCTTGCTAGTGTTTGATGATCCGAGAGTTCCCATGGCTTCGATCGGGGGAGAGTGCATGGAGCTCGAGGCGATGCGCAAGGAGGACGGCTCTTGGCACCCTTGCCGCGTCTCCTTGAGGTCCTCTCTTTCCTATTCACCGAATTTTGGGATTGGCCATCGGCATGTCGGTTTTATCTCGAGTATATTTACTGATGGGTGATTCAGAACTCCAAATGAGCTTGTTCCTCTCTGAAGTGCTTCCATGTTAATGGATCGCACTTCGGCATATTAGATTATATCGAATGTTGCGATCATGGTATTTATTTATCTGTGCGATCTTTGATTATTGGTGTCTAGTCACATTTCCACGCATAAAGACGTTAAATCGTTCACCAATAGGTGCTCCCAGTTCTTGGACTGTGTTTGCTGGGACCTAAATTTATGTAAGAGAAGCCACTGGTAGGAAAGTTCAGTAAATAGCAGCCATGGTTAGCTTTTATGCTTCTTCATATGCAAAATTGTTTATTTATAACTATTTTCTCTTTCAGTATGCTGTGTTCCTGTGTAGCTTATGTTATCAGTTTTGTGGGGTTAGGGAAATATCTACAGTTGATGACAAAGTTTGCATCATTCTGGTCATACAATTAGGCATTGGTGATTTCATTCATCAAATCCACTTCTAGCGTCTAACTTTCTAGGCCGACAATGTTTTGGGTATTTGAACCGAGAATGTGCTTTTTGTAATCCATGCCTGACTTGTATACTTGAGAAATGGTTTTATAACCTTTTGTTCACGCTAAGGTAAAGAACATTTCCTACGTAGTATCTTAATGTTCATGCAAGACAAGCATATAAGGTATCACATGATTTCAAAAGCCAAAGTGCCAAATTAAACAAACTTCTGTCTGGGTCCTATCTCTTGTATAAGAAGTTTCTCAGACTCCAGGTGAGATCATTGGAAGAAGCTTTATTAAGGCTGCAAGAGCTGTACAACTTTTAGTTTCGAGTTGTTTGTGTTATTAACATCAACTTTGCAATTTTTGTTTTTGATACGCCATTGAGGGGGGAAAAAGGAAACTAATAGTAAAGCTAAGTTCTTCTCTTTTTAGTGAGTTACATCTAGGTGTGATTAATTCCACACACAGTTTGAGCATATATAAAGGCTTTAATTACATGTGCTTTCTATCTAATTTTGTCTTCTTGTTCGCCTATTTGAATTGTATAGTTTTGATTGTTCCAAGGTATAAGCAGAAAAATGTTATTCTGACTTTCAAATGCACCTTAACTTGATTGTCTATATAGATATACACACATTTATCCATGCCTAAGAAAATACATGTCGACATCATACCTATGCATAAAATTGTAGCAACTAACAGCTGCATTTGTTATTTTAAACAGATAAAAGACATTCCTATGCACATGTAGACTTGCTTATGTACATATGCATGCGTAGGTATGACGTAATTAGTGAGTAAAATGTATATGATTTTCATTTTTTTTGAAGTTCTAGTTATTTCTATTTAGTTTTTCTTTCTGACTTTTATCGAGATTTCTGAATCATGACTTTTACTTGTGTAGTTCTAATGATGCAACTTCTTTTATTATTGTGGAATTTGAAAGTTGCAATGAAGAAGATATTATATCCAGTAGAGAAGATGCCTTAGCACGTTTACGCTTTCGTTCCATCCCTCTCCAAGATGGTGAGTGTTCTCATATCAAAGAAGGAGAATGTGTTCTAGCCATGCGCAAGGGTCAGACTAGGAGCTTGTTCTTTGATGCTGTTATAGAGAAGGTACTTATTTTATACCAAGTATTTCTGTTCCTGTAGACCTATGTGATTACAAATAATAATAAAAGAAAGAAATATGTGAAATTTCTATATTTGTTGTGGGATTCTCTTTGGTTTTCTTACATGCCCAGTTTCTGTTTGGAATGAAGCCAAATAGCCAATTTTACTTAGTTGAGAGAGGAATTTCCTTTTCACGTGTTCATTTTAGTTTGCTCATGCAAAATATTCATCCAATACTTTTTAGGATATCATATTTTCCAATTGTTATTTGAGGCCTCAACCAAAATGTAATGCTTTTGATGAGGCACCTCAATATTTTAAGTCCAAAATAAAATGACTCGTTTTGGCCATGTTCCCATCCATTTTGACCACTAAAACTCCAAGTTGCATGTGAATTGATATCCTGATGCTAGACAGACATGCTGAATTCTGCAATTGCTGTCCTTTAAGCTTTTGTTTCAGGTATTGGAAGAGAATAGTGTTTTATACTACAGTCACTAGGTTGTGAGCAGGAAATTGATAGTTCAGCGAGTCAAAGCCTGGATTTGTCTGGGACATGTGTGTGACAGACCGAAACATGAAAACTGGCTCTTTTCATTTGGAGGTATTGCTGCATGCATCTGACCCTTTAGACCCTGCAATGGCAGAAGCCTTATGCACTTGGCCACCCTTTTTATGTGTGACAAACTGAAATGAAATTAAGATATGTTCTCTTGTAATTTCTACAAATATCATTGAAAGGTACTGTAAACACATTGATGTGGCCGAATGTGTATGTATAATGCCCTCGTGCATGAAATTGTTGGCCATGTGGGATGAAAAAAATAGAAAATGAGATGTCATCTTGTAACGTTAGCGCCTCAAAGATGACATAGTTGGAAGAAGGATCTATCTGGATAACTGGACAGTATGAGATCATGCAGTGATGTGTTGAAAAATAAACTACGTGCAGCATGCAATAATGATGCTGGTTTTTCTCTAGTAACACCAACCATTCTCCTAGAAATACTTCCTCTACACATTAAACCTTTATTCAACCTTGGACTCTGGGTCCATTATACAGAGTGAACCAGAACTTTGAGGTAGCACCCAAAGGAATTGATGGGTAACTGGTTTTCCAGTTAATTAGACATTGTTAACTAATTTTGTACTTATTGGTTTATTCATGAACATATGGTTGGGCACAAGGTACACCGTCTCAATATTGGGCCCCTTACTGGTGCCATCCTGTCACTGTGTCAGTACGCCTCGTATGGAGGCTGGTTCGGCATACCGAGTATCGGTACGCCCTCCATACTATATACCGAGTATGGTACAATACACCCCATACCGTCTAATTCAATACCGTATGGCATACCATGGTTGGACATATTAATGTCCGTTGTTTGGATTTTAAACGAGATATCTAAAACATGAAATGCTTTGTCATGACTCTTTTAGTCCAATTATTTTTTTTCATAAGTTTATTAAGTTAGATTTAGTGTTTTCAGATATCCCAAAGTCAGGGTTTTAGCAATCCTGTTTTAGGGTGCACTATCCTTGATTTCTTTTGGGGTGCTTAAGAATGTTATTGTTGTTTTCTCAAAGTGGAAATGAACCTTAGTACTAACTTAACATTAAGTTTTTTTTTTTTTCCTTCAAACTTGTAGTAATGATTAAGTTGAACTCTGTTGTTTTTATGAGGGAACATAATGCTGGCATTTTTTTTGCATAGACTCTTGCCCATTCAGGTAACGTGATCCAAAGAAAAGATAAGGGTAAACTTCCAACACGAGACTGTTAAAGATGCCCTTCTCCAACTTCTCTTCCTATTGCATTTTTGTCTGTTCATTATATGAATGCTTGCTCCATACAGATTTGATTTCACATTTGATCTGTGTCATTTGCAGACATACAAAGTGAAACACTCAAACCGAGTGCACTGCAGATGCACTTTTGAAGTCAAATGGTTCAATACTAAGCTAAATGAGGAAACTATGACTGTTCCATCGAAGTCAGTTATGAAACTCTCTGATAAAGACATCGATAGCCACCCAGTATTTGCTGCATTCTTAACTGCTTTGACTTGTAGAAATGGTGTGGAAGTTCCTTCGTTCCTTGATCTTTTAGAGGAAACCACCTGTGAGACTGACCTCCATGGATTGTTGGAAAAGCAAATAGAAGAGATAACCAAATTGGCTGATGGATCGGACGGCTCAAAAGATGTCCTTTTGGAAGTTAAAAGAGGTAAGTTTCTATCTACGGCCATTGATTTTGATCAGTTATAAGAAATAATGAAGTTTCCTGGTCATTTTTTCCTTTAAATTAAAATGTTAACAGGATGGAAATAAAGATATAAAATGGAGTGAGGACTTTATTGGTCTATGAAAAGCATTTTTTTAGAAAAAAGAACAAACTGCTTAAAACCCTCAAATGATAAAGAAAAATTGCCAACTTATTCATCATTCATAGCACATAAACTATATGCCCATATAACACAAATTATTGTAATTTTGCCTCCATCTAGGAAGCGAGGCCTGTGGCTCGATTAACAGGACATGATAATGTTATTTTTGTTATCCATATATCCATAAATAATGGACTATATATCCATATAATAATATTTAAATTACATTACTGCTATGTTATTTTGTTATTTGTATAATGACAAATTATAATAGCACATACTTGAAATATCCCTACAATTCTATGCGTATCAAAAACCTGTTTAAAAGTTTCCAGATGAATTATTATGGTTACTATTGATTTGATTAGTTGGTCGGTGGGCATATGATACAACTGAACATTTCCTGTTTACAGCTAACCTCAATGGCCGCAAACAGAGTGAAGTAGTTGCTTCTTCACAAACATTTCTGTTAAGCAGTCATGATGATTTCAGAAGATCTACCAGGAGCCAGAGTAAACAAGTTGAGATCAAACACGAGAAACATTTGAAAGATGTGCCTCTTCTCAGCCCTCTTGCTGCTCGCGCAGCTCTGGCTTCATTAGTGCATGAACTACCACATGAACCTGAATTTCCCATCTGCCAAATAGAAAAAGATGGGCATGAGGACACAGCCCCAGAAGATCTGGCAAGGAACATCAATGAGCATTTCTTGGATGTTGAAGGCTTGCTTGTCAACTCTGATTCCAAAATCAGGAATGATGCATCTGTTGTTTTAAGTTCCACCCAGAATTTAAACAGCAATGCACCAGTTGAAGATAGAAATTTATCCACATCATCTATTTCCACTAGAAGAAATTCTATGAAAAAATCTGTGTTTGAGGAATCCCCAGATTCTTTAGGCTCACAAAAGAAAGCAGAAGGAGCATCTAAAGAGTCAGGCAAGAAACTGGGTGGCTATACCATTGTGAAGCATTTGAAAACTTCAGTAACAAATGGGAAGCTGAGTGGTAGCATGGCAACAGCAAGGTTAACTCGTTCAGCTGTACGGAGGGAGATACTAAATTCAACTATTGAAGTGGGGCAAGGGTCCTCAAATGAAAAGTTCAAAAGTCTTGTAAGCACAAGGCTTATGCATTCTGCAGAGCAGAAAATGAGGAGCGATGCAAACATCAAGCTACAGGTGGAAAGCAGCAACTTGATTCAAGATGAAGAAGAAATTGTCACACCTGAGAATAGCGAGAGCAAGAAGAAGAAATTGATTCCCTCTTCTGTAGATACCAAGACCAATTTGACACTGGAGAGTAGGAAAAGGACCAGAGCATCCAGTGTTACTGCACCTACTAAGGAAGATCAAGGTGATTGAAGCAAATGACAAATTTCTGATCTTTTTATACTGGCATATTTTTGTTGTGTTCACTATAACCAGCCTTGTTTAGTTTCCAATACTTGCATGATAGGACATCTTGATTCTTTTCAGGTGAAATTTTGCAAGATGGTGAAAATTACCCTGCCACAAAAAAGAAAGCATCTTCTTCTAAGAAGCCCACATTGCGGTTCTCACCAAGGCTTAGGTTCCTCCCTAGAACGCGCTCGCAAAAGAAGAGTTCAGCAGCCTGCTAAGCGCGTGACTAAGGTGATTCCTTTTTCTTTTCAAGGGGCATGTTTTTTGTGTTTTGTGCTGATCAGTAATATAGTTAGGTACAGCTGAAATGCAAGAGATAAACATATTGCAGAGAGAGAGATGGATCCATGTGTGATCTCGTAATCATATTAATACTCTTGTGCAGTCGCAGTTAATGATTTTAGTTAATACACGTGCTTTTAAGAATCTGCAATCATTTTTCATATTTAAAGCTCAATTTGGAAACCAGGAAACATCTGTCCCTTTGGGACTTATGGTTTAGGAACCAAAACCTGTCAACAGTCATGTAGTCATACACTGGTATGATCTTTAATATCTACAGTGACTCCACCACAAAATATGAACTAGCGCCATTGTTCAGATGATATTGTTTAGCCACAGCTAACGATTTGAACTTTGAAGGTTGGCTGTGCACACAGAAATTTCTGCATTCCATGCCATCAGATCGCCAGAAAAATGATGTCATAGAATGACCAAGACCAAGTGTTTTGGGCAATGATTTAGAAATTCTCACCTACTCGCAGTAGTTTTATATCTGCAATGCTATTTACTCTCCACTCTATGATGTTTCCTGTCTCCCCTTGTTTATTTTGTGGAGATGCTGGACCACAATGCTGTTTCAAATATGCCATCCTTGTATAATGTGGGAAGAAATTTGAAAGGCAATGATAGGATCCTCTGTGGGAAGAAATGGGTTGCAGAGGAAAAATGTCTTGATTATAGGGGTTTGAACTATTCTCGTCTCTCAAGTCCCAACCACTAGATCATGTAATAACATTATATTTGGTAATTTGAGTGGGTTGTTCAAATTGGACTGTTCTTTTGACACTGTCGAAATCATTTGAAGAATTCCCTCGATGGGAAATTTTGGGGAAAGGCCGTTGTTCTTACAGGATCACAATGATAGCAAAATAAGTAGTTGCAGGTAAAATTTAGACCAACTAGAGCATGTTCGGTAACATGATTACCTGCTTTGCGATATACTTCATTATCTCGCGTCCGCACCGATGTGGAGATGTCACAAGAATGGCATATTCGAAAGTGCCCTAATATTTATAAGCTAGTATGATGACAAGCATATGTAAAACTATGTTTTTAGATAAGCCCTAGGTCATGGAAGCAGTTGGCAAAGATGTTTCTCAAGGTGGTTCAGATATATAAACCAACAAGAACAGTTGCCATTGGTCATTGACTCTGGGCAGTTTGTTTTTTTTTTTTTTGTTATAACGGATGATTTATATATTTCTAATATGGATATATTCAAAAAAAATTAAGAAATAATAAGTCTCGGAGTGTTTTAGCTAGTCTTTTTCACCAATCCAGAGAACTCATCCAGAATGGTCGGCCACATACGAGGCCACCGAGTTCATAGCTCTATTGGTCTTTCTGTAGATATGTTTAGTCTGGAAGACATCATTTCCGCCTATTATGGCTCTGGACAGTTTGTATTGAAAAATTGTAAACAAAATAAGATCTTATCAGCTGCTTTGCCATGCTTTCTAAGTTGATTCACTAGATTGGCTTGGTAATCAACCTTATAACTTGCGCTTTTTACTCTTCTGCACTATGATCCTCAGATCTCCCTGGATGTGATGCTTACCGTAGCTGCAATTTGAGGGGTTCAAATCCTAATACTACCAGGAAAAAAGTTCTTTCAGAAGAAAACAAGGCGGCCTAAATGGAAGCTCTGATTCTCAACGGCGAATGAAATCAACAATTCTTTTAAGTTTGGCGGTGTAGCTGCACTCGTTAACAATTTTTAATATACATTATAACAATGATAATGAAGCTTCATTTGTTGGGGCTATCGATTGGCTTTGGAATCCCATAAAATCTGGACTTTTCATTTATTTTTGTTTTTTATTTTTTTGATACTAAGGGAGGCAACAGCCAGCCAAGACTTTATTAAAAGAATTTGGACTTTCCGATTAGTTACAACAGTTAATGGTGCAGTTTGAGAGAGTGATAAGCTTTTTCCCCACTCACTTGCAACATTGAAAGAGCTTGGCATTTACTGCTACAAGTCAGCCCCCCATCATTTTTTTTTATTGTTTACATTATATACGCAATAAGAGTGCATCAAACGAGGGTAAGTGCTATACCCAAAAAGAAAAAGAAAAAGAAAAAGAAATAGCGTACGTGTATCGGTAACTCACTCACCTAAATCAAGAAAAACATACTCCCGTAGGTTCCGTTTTGGGCAAGCGCCTGCATGGAAATCTCTATGCGCGCCTTCGGAGCGAGCTGATCAAAGAAGAGAGCATTCAAGTGCGCGCTGATGGGCTTTTGGTTCCGTTTTGGGCCATCGAAATTGGTTATATAAACGCGGCTACCCGTCGCCAAGCCCAAAGAAGCCCTTTAATACCCTCACCATCGGTCTCGTTCCACCTTCTTTCTTGTTCCCGTTCTCTCTGCTTCGGTTTTCGTTCTTGCCCTCTGCTGCTCAAGAATCTCTCTCGCCATGGCCCTTCTTTCCGTTCTCTCGCTCTTTTATACTCGAGAAGCTCCGTCAATCGCCACGGCTCTCTCCGTTGTAATCCCTCTCCGCTTTTCTTTTATCTGCCTTGAGTTCTTTACGATTCTATCGTTGTTTCTTGATCTTTTTTTTTTAAACCCCTTGTCACCAGGCGGATTCACCAGGCTCTGCAAAGGGCTATCCGGAGTGCGGTTTCTTGTGTACCTTCTAACCCTAATCTTGCCTTGGACTTTGAACGACGTGGCTCTAGCTCCTGCCAAGTATGGTCCTTCTCTTTTATTAATTCGTTTTGGAAAAATAGCACCAAATTGCATCGGGGCGTCGGTTATTTTCTTGGGAAAACTGCTGTTACGAACTATCTAATCGTTTGATGTTTGATTCGTTGCAGTACCTTTCCTTTTGCGTGGAACGTCATTACTGCAGGGTACTTAAAGCATGTGCTCGTAGTAGAAAGAGTGTGAATTTGGTGGTTGAAATGTTAGTAAAAACAGCATCATCACCATGTCAAAGTTCTTTTCTTGATAATATGATTCATCTGCTCATGGTAGAAGTTTTTCTTCAAGGAAGTGCCTAATAAAAAAGAACCGAAATGAAGCAAAATTTTCCCTAGTAATATCATGCTCTAATGAAACTTCCAGTTAGTCTTGCTTTAAAGCTTGCATCTTGTGGAAGGATTTTAAAATAGCTTCACTGTTATAAGCAAGCATATTCCTTGATCGTGCTTCGAGAGTTTCTTCACATTATGCTGTTATCCTTGCTGATGTTTGATTCTTACTTGCTGATGCTAGTTTCATGGTTGATTTACTATAAGCATAAGTTTCGTGTGTTTATATTCTTCATTGTCATGCAATGCCTTATGCTTGTCGCTCCTCTGTTCTGCCGATAACTTGGCTGATTACAGTCTCGCAGTAGAGCTCCTAATTGTAAGAAAAATGATTACATGGATAATCAGTGTGCAGAACTGGTTGCTTTCATGCATTGATGGTGCTCAAGTTTAGCCCATTGCCTTTCAATTATATATATATATATATATATAAAAGATAAATTGCAATAATTTTTTTTTTTTGCACTTTGCAGTTTGTGTCAAGCATATTTGGCCTTCTTATTTGCATATTTGCTAGACATGGTACTTTACTCACCAGGATTATGATATACGATGAATTTATAGTAAAATGGTGTAAATTGATGCAGGAGGATATATATAACCATGCATCATCACTGGCTAGACAGTTATCGCTTAATTAATTAACATGTTATATATTATAAAAGTTAAAAATAGAATTATATTATCATAAAATGTCCTTACACCTCTGATGATAATTCTATCATATGGAAGCCCATCACCACTTGCACATGCAATCCTTCTGTCATATTCTAAATTATATTAAGACTAATATGGTTAAATGAGAAGGATTTTTCAAGCTATGGTTCGTCGCGTTCATTATCCTTTATAGCTTTACTCTTGATATATATTCTCTTTCACTGACGAACGAAGGTGGGTCCAATAGTAGTGATTAGAGTCAGACTACAACCCGACCTTTTTAGAAAATTCCTCATGCCTTGCCCCTTTGATCATCAGTTGCTCGACCAAACACAAGGTCAAATGGCCAATCATCCGTCTGCGTGCGAGAGAGAAAAAGACTTTCGAAAAAAGAAGAAGAAAAGAAATACCAATTAATACCAGTGTTTGACTCGTGAAAATCCTATCACAAGCTCTTTATTTCTGCCAAGTCAACAAGATCGGCATGCATTATATCTTCATATATTTTGACTACAGAGGCACGTGTTGAAACGCTCCACGTTACGGAAACAAGATGGCCTTGGAGTACTGGCCGACTTCAGTAGTCGGGCGCGAGTCGAGAGGGAAAAAGAAGGGATAAATCTCGTAGCGCACAATACAGCTGCTATAAAGCACCTGGCACCCCCGCCGGAACCGGCAGTAGTCGGGGAATTTGGCCAGCGCCGACGACAAGCACTGGGCGCACATCAGTGGCTGGAGATCCTTTGTGCACTGCTCCAGTCCGTAGATGGTCACATATGGAGTGAACTCCGTCTTCCCGGTTGCGAATCCCTTGCTTCCCGGCGCCACCGCCTCCGCCTTCAGCTTATTCATCAGGCTCTCCTCCTCCTTGTCGAAAGCCTCGGGATCTGTGGCATTCTGGACGTTAATATAAATTATCGCGTACCCAGTATCGGCCTTGCCGATGAAGTTCTTGTTGTCGTAGCGCATGAAGCAGTAGTCGTACCAAATCCTCGCATCGGCTTGGCCTGGGCAGACCGTTGGGAGCTTCTTTGCCGCAGCCGTGAGGCACGTCGAGCAGTCATCGGAGCTAACATCTCCCCTGCACTGCGCAAGGCCGTAAATTATATCGCTTCCTTCACCAGAGTATGACGTCGCAAAGCCACCGACCGAAGCCTTTGCGACGAGATTAGATAGGACGTGGTCGATGTTGGCCTGGATTTTGCTGCCGTTGAAGCTATTGGCACAGTACTGGCCGATGGAGTCGGTGGCAGCGGTACAAAATGGGAGCAGGACGGAGAGGAGGAGGAGATGGTACAACAAGGCCATGCTGCGTTCTTTACGATGGCAGGGATTGCTTAATGTTTTGTGAGGCCTCTTATCCTCTGCTCGTTATAAAGGGGTTCGTGTGTTCTCCATTTGCAGTCTTTATTGACCTTTGATTTGTTCTGTTCGGTCGAATGGAGAGGCAAATACCGAGGGACGACTTCAAACTGTATACTTATTTAGGCCAGCCGACTTGTTAAGCTCGTCTGTGTGTATCCGGCGCCAGAAGTCAACTTCTAGATGGATGGTGCTCTCACGTGTGGTCACCATGCATTTGCTTGCATGGTGTGCTTTATGGCCCAGCCTTTTTAGGTAAATATGCATGTTAGAATGTTCTAAATTGTTTTTGACGGCTTGAGGTCCACGCATTCCTTGGATATTTCTCCTAAATCCAACTGTCTTGCGTGGAGGCAGACAAGACAGCCGATTGGTTTGAACATTGTGATGGTTCACCAAGTTTAATTTCCCCGTAGAAAATCTTTTAATCATATTTACAAGAACAACAAAAACTAGTAAGAGAGTTGAATCTTTCACATGTCTAGTTCCAGCCTATAGTAACCACCGGCCGGCCTGCATGTAACTCCGATGATGAATTCCACCGCAGCCTGTAACAACCGGCGCCACAAGTCCACTTCTAGATAGATGTGGCTCTCACGTTGTGCTTTTATGGCCCGGTCATGTTAGGTAAATCTGCATGTTAGAATGTTTTAAATTGCTTTTGAGTGCTTGAGGTCTACGCAAACCTGGGACTTCTCCTAAACCTAACTTCCTTGCGTGGAGGCAGATGAGAAATAGCTGATTGGTTTGAACACTGAGGTAGTTCACCATGTATCAATCCTTTCTATTTTTTAATCAATATGTTCTCTAATAATAGTATTAGCACATCTTATTGTTATTCTCGTCACATTTTTGTTTTCAGTTCCTGCATTGCTCTTTATCAACTGCCGAAGCCAGCATATATATAGGTCAGATAAATTGCAATATTTTTTTGTTTGCACTCTGCAGTTCATGTCGAGCATATTTGGCCTTCTTACTTGCGGGAAGTTACTGGAGCCCATATGTACATCAAGAAAATTCCTAAAATTCATTATCTTTGTAAACAGAACCAACATAGTCGTTGGGGTCTATATCACTGGCAGTTGGTTTTTGCCATATAACTAAGGATGGAGACGTTAATTTCTGTGAGTACTTTCTTATTCCTGTTATTACCTTTCATGGAACACAAACTTTTTTCTGTAATTGCTTGTTATCTTTTTATTTCTACAGCTAAGCATGTGCCTGCAATATTATATTTATTTGATATCTTGTATCAGTTCGCCCGGAAGGTTCTGCAACCATTGACATAATTTCATGTACAACTCTATATAATCCTTTTTTGTCCATCTTTCACCATCATAGTTTCTAACCAATTAAAATCTATTTGCATGCTTGAGAGCGGTTTATTTATGAAGCTGCATTATTGTTTTACTCCGTAGCCATAATGGCACTGTTCGATACCATTTTGATCCACGAAGGCTTGATCTTTCACTACTCAAATATGGTCAGTGAATCTAACAATTAATCAGGCTGGCAGCTCTCAGTCCTAATTTTCTGGTGTTATTTTCCATATAGCACCTTGAATCTGGCATAAAAGCAAGTATATCTATTACTTTGTCTAGCTTCTTTTGCCACCATCTCTACATCGTCAAACCTACAAGCAGTTTTCAAAGAACTACAATTTTTGTTGTCCCCATACGAAATTGTTGTTCAGTTGAAGTTAATAATTGAGTTTTTTTTTGCATGCATAGCCTCTAAAATATGCAAAATTATATGAATACTCTCATAAAATTACTATTTGCATGTATACCTTCATAAAATACTTATTTTGCATGTATACCCTTTTTTATATATATATCCATACCATTTAATGTCGTTAAAAAATAAATAAGTTAAATTTGAAATAACTGAAATACTCTTGCAGATAGACGCGCAAAAAGAAAATATTATAAGAATATACATGCAAATAGCAATTTTATAAAGTTATTCATCTAATTACGCATATTTAGGATGGTATACACTTAAAAATTCTAAAAAAAAAGGATCAAACTTCAGTAAAGATAATTCAGTTATTCTTAATAAAACAAGATATCAAAAAAGAATTAATATTATTATGTCACATGATCTCATGTTAATATCAACTCTTATAGAATGAATCATGTTATTTTTACAAAATGCTCGCCTAAAAAACAAACAATTCAACATTTACAAATCACTAAAAAATATTTTACTAATCTAAGCATCTATAATTAATTTAAATTTGATATACTTTAATCTTTTTAAAATAATGAAGAATATATAGATGTTATAGATTCAATAATAATAATTATATCAAAATAAAATGAACAATGACATTACCAAAATGATCACCTAATATTCTAATTTGACCAAGTCATGATCTTAAAAAAAAAAGACAATGTGGCTCAATTTTTTTTGACTTGTCGATCCAACTGAATCATAAAAGACTTAGCAAGTTTCAGCCAAGTTCTGATCCTTTTTTTAATAGATTTTTTGAATGTATATCTTTCTAAATATGAGAAATTGCATGAATACCCTCATAAAGTTGCTATTTGCGTGTATACCCTTATAACTTTTTTTTTTACATATCTACTCATAAGGATATTTCAGTCATTTTAGTTTTGAACTGTTTGTTTTTTAACGACTTTAGATGGTACAGATACATATGAAAAAAAGAAAAGAAAAAAAGGATATACATGCAAATAGTATTTTTACGATGATATTCATATAATTTCATATATTTAGGAGGGTATATATGCAAAAAAAATTTAAAAATTTAAATAATTAGCTAATCTCATTTAATATATGAAATAATGTAAAGATGTTGAATAATTTTGGACAAAATGAGACTTTTGTGTTGTGAGTTGATCGAGTTTGTCATAGCATTGTCATGACTCACTTTAACATCTCCGTAGCTCTTTACTATAATGACCGGTCACCCTTATTTTATATATTCTCAATTTCATGGAATATTATCAAGATTTCTGGTAGCAGTAAAAAAAAAAAGGACCAGTGCCTAATCAAGACATCTGTGCTCGGTTGTTTTCATATAGTAGCCGAGTTTTGTGCACAAATTCGCCATTTAAAAAAAAAAACAATAACAAGAAGAAATAGCAATACCAGTATACCATGTTTAAGACATGCAAGAAGTTATAATCATGTAAATATGAAGTATTTGACCTGTGAAAATCCTATCACAAGCTCTTTATTTCTTCCATATATATATCATTTTGACTACAGAAGTACCGTTGAGACGCTCAACGCTACGGATACAAGATGGCCTTGGAGTAGTGGCCGACTTCAGTAGTCGGGCGCTAGTGGAGCGGGAAAAAGAAGGGATAAATCTCGTAGCGCACAACACAGCTGCTATAAAGCACCTGGCACCCCCGCCGGAACCGGCAGTTGTCGGGGAATTCGGCCAGCGCTAGCGCCGACGACAAGCACTGGGCGCACATCTCTGGCTGGAGGTCCTTTGTGCACTGCTCCAGCCCGTAAATGGTCACATCTGTCGTGAATTCCGTCTTCCCGGTTGCGAATCCATTGCTTCCCGGGGCCACCGCCTCCGCCTTCAGCCTACTCATCAGGCTCTCCTCCTCCTTATCGAAAGCCTCGGGACCTGTGGCATTCTGGGTGTTACGTAAAATTATTGCGTACCCGGTATCGGCCTTGCCGGTGAAGTTCTCGTTGTCGTAGCGCATGAAGCAGTAGTCGTACCAAATCCTCGCATCGGCTTGTCCTGGGCAGACCGTTGGGAGCTTCATTGCCGCAGCCGTGAGGCACGTCGAGCAGTTATCGGAGCTAACATCTCCCCTACACTGCGCGAGGCCGTAAATTATATCGCTTCCTTCACCGGAGTATGACGTCGCAAAGCCACTGACCGAAGCATTTGCGACGAGATCGGGTAGGAGGTGGTCGATGTTGGCCTGGATTTGGCTGCCGTTGAAGCTATTGGCACAGTATTGGTCGATGGAGTCGGTGGCAGCGGTACAAAATGGGAGCAGGATGGAAAGGAGGAGGAGATGGTACAACAAGGTCATGCTGCGCTTCTTTACGATGGCAGGGATTGCTGAATGTTTTGTGAGGCCTCTTATCCTCTGCTCGTTATAAAGGGGTTCGTGTGTTCTCTATTTGCTGTCTTTATTGACCTTTGATTGGTTCTGTTCGGTCGAGTGGAGAGGCAAATACCGAAGGACGACTTCAAACTGTATATTTATTTAGGCTTGCCGACTTGTTAAGCTCGTCTGGGCGTCCACGCGTTCCTTGGATTTCTCCTAAATCCAACTGCCTTGCGTGGAGGCAGCCAGGACAGCCGATTGGTTCGAACATTAATTGCGATGTTCACTATGTTTTCCCCCTTTTAGAAATCATTTCATATTTATAAGAACAACAAAAACTAGTAAGAGAGTTGGAATGTTTCACATGTCTAGTTCCAGCCTATAATTACAGGCCAGCCTGCAAGCACCATCATAGTTTCTAACCAATTAAAATCTATTTGCATGCTTGAGAACGGTTTATTTATGAAGCTGCATTATTGTTTTACTCCGTGGCCCCATAATGGCAGTGTTAGATACCATTTTGATCCACGAAGGCTTGATCTTTCACTACTCAAATATGGTCAGTGAATCTAACAATTAATCAGGCTGGCAACTCTCAGTCCTAATTTTCTGGAGTTATTTTCCATATAACGCCTTGACTCTGGCATCAAAGCAAGTATATCTATTACTTTGTCTAGCTTCTTCTGCCGCCATTTCTAGATCGTCAAATCTACAAGTAGTTTTCAAAGAACTACAATTTTTGTTGTACCCGTACGAAATTGTTGTTAACTGAAGTTAATAATTGAGTTTTTTTGCATGCATACCCTCCAAAATATGCAAAATTATATGAATACTCTCATAAAATTGCTATTTACATATATACCTTCATAAAATACTTATTTTACATGTTTACCCTTATATATATATATATATATATATATATATATATATATATATATATATATATATATATATATATATATATATATATATGTATCCATACTATTTAATGCTATTAAAAAATAAACGATTTAAACTGCATAAATACCTTTGTAAAGTTGCTATTTGCGTGTATACCCTTATAACTTTTTTTTTATATCTACGCATAAGGATATTTCGGTCATTTTAGCTTTAAACCGTTTATTTTTTAACGATGTTAGATGGTACAGATACATATGAAAAAAGAAACCAAAAAAAAGGATACATATGCAAATAGTAATTTTACGATGGTATTCATGTAATTTCATATATTTAGGAGGGTATACCTACAAAAAAAATTTAAAAATTTAAATAATTAGCTAATCTCATTTAAAATATGAAATAATGTAAAGAAGTTGAATAATTTTGGACAAAATGGGACTTTTGTGTTATGAGTTGATCGAGTTTGTCATAGCATTGTCATGACTCACTTTAACATGCATCTCCGTAGCTCTTTACCATAATGACTGATTATTCTTAATTTATATATTCTGCATTCTCAATTTCATGGAATATTATCAGGATTTCTAGTAGCAGTGAAAAAAAGAGAGAAAAAGACCAGCGCCTAATCAAGACATTGGTGTGCTTGGTTGTTTCCATATAGTAGTCGAGTTTTGTGCACAAATTTGCCAAGATACAGAGAGAGAGAGAGAGAGAGAGAGAGAGAGAGAGAGAGAGAGAGAAAGAGAGGGAGAGGGAGAGAGAGAGAGTTAAAATAAACAAGAAGAAGAAGAAATTGCGATTCCAATATACCATGTTTAAGTCATGCAAGAAGTTATAATCATGTAAATATGAAGTATTTGACCTGTGAAAATCCGATCACAAGCTCTTTATTTCTTCCATATATGATATATCTATATATATATATCTTCATATATTTTGATTACAGAAGTACCGTTGAGACACTCAACGCTACGGATACAAGATGGCCTTGGACTCGTGGCCGACTTCAGTAGTCGGGCGCAAGTCGAGCGGGAAAAAGAAGGGATAAATCTCGTAGCGCACAATACAGCTGCTAGAAAGCACCTGGCACCCCCGCCGGAACCGGCAGTAGTCGGGGAATTTGGCCAGCGCCGACGACAAGCACTGGGCGCACATCAGTGGCTGGAGGTCCTTTGTGCACTGCTCCAGCCCGTAGATGGTCACATCTGGCGTGAACTCCGTCTTCCCGGTTGCGAATCCCTTGCTTCCCGGCGCCACCGCCTCCGCCTTCAGCCTACTCATCAGGCTCTCCTCCTCCTTGTCGAAAGCCTCGGGATCTGTGGCATTCTGGACGTTAATTAAAATTATCGCGTACCCGGTATCGGCCTTGCCGATGAAGTTCTCGTTGTCGTAGCGCATGAAGCAGTAGTCGTACCAAATCCTCGCATCGGCTTGGCCTGGGCAGACCGTTGGGAGCTTCTTTGCCGCAGCCGTGAGGCACGTCGAGCAGTCATCGGAGCTAACATCTCTCCTACACTGCGCGAGGCCGTAAATTACATCGCTTCCTTCACCGGAGTATGACGTCGCAAAGCCACCGACCGAAGCCATTGCGACGAGATCAGATAGGACGTGGTCGATGTTGGCCTGGATTTTGCTGCCGTTGAAGCTATTAGCACAGTACTGGCCGATGGAGTCGGTGGCAGCGGTGCAAAATGGGAGCAAGATGGAGAGGAGGAGGAGATGGTGCAACAAGGCCATTCTATCTGTTTACGATAGCAGGGATTGTTGAATGTTTTGTGTGGCCTCTTATCCTCTGCTCGTTATAAAGGAGATGAATGGTGCTCCATTTGCAGTCTTCATTGTTATTTGATCGGTTCTGTGCCGTCGAATGGAGAGGAAAATATCAAAGGATGACTTCAAACTGCATGTTTAATTATTAGGCTAGCTGCCTCGTTAAGCTCGTCTGGAAGTATCCGGCGCTAGAAGTCCACTTCTAGATGGATGATGCTCTCACGTGTGGTCACCATGCATATGTTAATTTGCATGGTGCGCTTTATGTTATGGCCCAGTCTTGTTAGGTAAATGTGCATGTTAGAATGTTCTAACTTGTTTTTGAGTGCTTGAGGTCGACGTATTCCTTGGATTACTCCTAAACCCAACTGCCTTTCGTGGAGGCAGACAAGACATAGCTGATTGGCTTGAACGCCGTGGTGGTTCGCTATGTTTTCCCCCTTAGAAAATCTTTTCGTATTTACGAGGAACAACAAAAACTGGTAAGAGAGTTGAAAGTTTCACGTCTAGTTGCAGCCTATGATTGCCGGCCTGCACGATCTCCGATGATAAATTCCACCGCAGCAGAGTTTGAACGGACTTGTCCGTCAAAGTTGATTTTGACACTCCATGTGGAGGGGGGGTATCCAAGCGACCAATACAGAGAGGGATGTAACATGGCTCGTCACTGAAAAAAATTCTCTGCATTGAAAAAATCTACCTGCGTGCGACGGGCCATGTATGTCTTCAATCTTTTGGCCATCTGAACTTTTATTTTAAAAATTTTCTGGTTTCTTGAACAGCAGAGTAGCCACCGTGCATAGTCAATAATACTCTCGGATGCATCAGTTGCCGTGTGCTCCTCTAAATCTGCACTTAGATCGCTAATGTCAAGAAAATTTTGTATGAGAATGAAACTTTTATTGCATGGAAGTCCATTTCGTATTAGCCATGGGACACTGAATCATAATATATATATATATTCCTCATACTCCTCCAATTCCTTGCATAAATCACCTGTACCATCTAACAAATGAAATCCTTCTCAAGCAAGGGTAGTTTTAACCAAAATAGTTTTACACTGGGGATTTTCTTCTACTTCTCTGCATCTTTGCTGCTAGACTTGGCAGCCGGTAATAGGTCATCAGCATGAAGCAAATCATTTCTACATACCTTAAAAGCTCTCGAGCGCTATATGTGAGAATCCATGCAGGTGTGTGTTTAGTCCCACATCGGCTATTCGCTGGTTAGATCTTGCGTATTTATGCATGATCAAAAAAATCAAATAATACCTTCCAACAAGGCATTTTGAATGAGGTCTTGAGTTGTGACACTATCACGTACAACTCTATGAAGATGCCTAGATGGCATCTCTGAGCCCTATTGATGTCCAATGTTGGAAGTAAACCAAGAAGATGGTGCTCCTTTGATTAGAATGGGGAAAGAAGGATTAAAAAGAAATATAGCCTTCAATCCAATCAATAAACCTAGTATGAAAGCCAGGATGATTTAGAACATCTGAAAGATTATTCCACTTTATACGGTCAAAAATCTGCTTCATATCAACTTTCGGAGTTACGATAGAATTAACCAAATAAATCATCTCCTAAGCAATCATGATATTGCCGATAATGTTGCGATCTTGCACAAAAACTCCTTGCTGGCGGGAGATAAGGATCCACATTCTTTGATTTGTGTTTTTACCTTACTTTCTTTTATGAATATCCAATACAAGATAGCATAAAAGATATCTCAAAACCTCTTGCTTATTTTCTCTACAAATAAAAACTAATAATTGAATTTGTTACTACTATTGTGCAGACTTGGTATAAGCTTTTTTTTGATTGAAGACTTAGAATAAGCTGAAAACTATATAATCTTCTCCCTTTCTAATTGATTGAGCAGTCATCGCTACTATTCATTAGAAAAGAAAAATAAACAACTTATTCTCTACCAATAAGAACAAATAATTGAATCTGTTACTGCTGTTGTGAAGACTTAGTATAAGCTGAAAACCTTTTGCCTGGCAGATTGAACAGTTGGTCGCTATTACTATAGATTTTCAAGAATAAAAACAAATGACAAGTCATCAAAAACAGCACGATGGACCAATAAAATGAACTCCTTACTGAAGACGCCTCCCTCTCTCCAAAGTCCAAAAAGGAGCTCATGCCGCACAAAAGCACAAGCCTCAACAACTCTCTCCCCAGTTTCCCCCCTTAAAAACTCCCACTAAAAACCGAAAGAAAATCCCACTAAGTTTAGGTTTATTGAGCATAAGGCTCATCCTAAGCTAATTTAAACCAGCACATAAAAGCAAAGCAAAAATAATTAAACAATAGATTTCTTGGAGTTCATGATGACTCCAGCACTGTGCTCCTGCTACTTTTTGAAGGGAAAAAACATGGCTCTATTTGTAAGGAGGAACTTAAAGAGGTATATCTGAAAGTTTATACAATTAAGACTCTTGTTCTTTCTCCTTTTAGAGTCTTGGATGACAGGGCATTTTGTGCAGATCAATTTAGCAACCATATAATTAAAGAATTCTTAAGAAACCAGTCTGAAGTGGTTTCTTTTTCAGTTCTGTTGACGTATCTAACTCTTAAGGTTTTTTTTTTTTCAATATTTCTTGCCTGTTTCTCCTTTTATAGTGGGGAAAGATACATTCTTGGAAGGCTAGTTTTAAGAGTACAAGTCAGTGGATGGGGAAAAATACTACATCATCATCATTCCAAACCTAATTCACTTACATTCTTAACTGGGAAACCTAGTGTTGTCAAACCAGATCTACTTGAGTCTTACATTAGTTTACTTGTACCTAAAATTAAAATCATTCTTCATGGAAAAACTAGTGTAGTTCCTCAATCACCATAATTGAGGTTTATGGAACTTGGGTTTTCATGACCCTGCCCAACCAAATCCATTAACCTAGACCGAGAAAATCTACGACTCATATAATCCTAGTATAAGGTGCATGTACGGCGTCAAGTTAATATGAGTCTCTATTATTTTTTTCTTTTCTTAGATCTAAGTTGCTTGCTAGTTATAACATTTCTTGATTATCAAAAAAAGTCTTCAAATTTTCACATCATTTTTCTTTGATTAAATTATATGCTTCAATAAATTACTTGAGAAGCATTTTATTGTCCATTAAGTAAAATTATTCTCTTTTATAAGAGGCTTCTGCTTTCTATCTCCTCAATTTGACAATCCTCGAACATTCAGAGAGGGTAAGTGGAATAATTAATCCTTCTTATATATAAAATTATTCAAGACCTCCACAAGAACACAAAGCAGGTAAGGCCCATTTTACACTATTGACACAAAATGTTTGAAGTAGGCCGGCCCAAAAAAATAACCCCTCACGAGTCGTGGTTACTTGTTGTCAGAGGATATTCTTCCGAAAAGGGGGAAAATCTGCCGTCCATCTCTGATCAAACCGTCAACAGCGGATCGATAGCTGGCTGCCTAAATGGAGATTATATGAGGGGGAGAAAAATGCCCCGCATCGCATCTGGGATCGGACAAGAACCGCAACCGGAGAGAGAGAGGGAGAAAAAAAAGGCGATACAAACGGGGAATTAAGACGAGGGAGAGGGGGATCGCCGCTTACGATCAAAACCCTAGGGTGCAGGGCTAGGGTTTGGTTGCCATGTCTGCGGGGATCTGCGGGAAGCGCCTAGGGTTGGAGGAAATCTTCGGATCTCCGGCTCCGGCCCCGTCGGCGAAGAGATCCCGCTGCTCGAGCTACGGATCTCCTGTCCGGCCCTCCGATTTTGGCATCGCATCCGACGACAAGGTCACCATCCTCCTCCGCATGTTCCCGTCTATGGATCGGGAGGTAAACGTCCTTACTTGCCTTCTTTCTTTTCTATTTTCTGTTTCGCGTACTGATCCGATTTATATCCTGGATTTATCCATCTATTAGTTTGTTTGGCTTTAATTGTGTTCGTTAATTGGGGTAATTTCATTGGACCGATCACATGGATATTTTAAATTCAATTCTTGATCATGATCAAGTTTCAGTGGTAATTCGTAAAAAGGCCAAGAGTTATGGTTAAGATAACAGTGTACGAAGTCTATAGGTCAAAATTCACCGAAAGCTGTTGCAGAGAATGTGCTTATCTTAGTATTTTTCGTTGGCATGGGAGATTATTTGTTTCTGGGAATTAGTTGTAGAATGGAAGTTTAGAGATCCCCTATCATGATTCAGCCCCAAGAGAGATGTTGCAGTGCACTGGAGACATATGCTGGCTGAAATTTTATGGGCTCATGTAGCAACTTAATCTCAGGATCTTATTTTAATTTGAAGTAGTTCATGCATTTGATCCAAGTCTGATTCTCACTGATGCACTTTTATGGTCTGATATCTCAAGATATTCGTGTCATGTGTCTTATTATGTTTATATAGTAATTTTGATCATCACCTCAAACATGGTTGTATGCTGTTAGATATCGTTGACATTCAAAATTAGCAGTTCATTAGCTTGCTCTGGGCACCATCGTAGTTCAGGTTGGAGGATTAGTGTGGTATTTTTGTCGATTGTTGAGTACATTCCTCTTCTTGTACTAAAAGCAAACCTCTGTCTCGACTGCTGCTTGAATAATGTTTAAGACATGTAGACCAAAGAGGATGGATCCCTTATAAAAGGGGAATTATCTCCTTTATTCAGTAGCTCCCACATCACCAAAAGGTTTCATGGCTGTGCGCAATATTCAGTTATATGTGGCTTATACTGAGATTAATGTCTGTCCAGCATCTTCATTGCGAAATCATGTTATCACATCATAAATTACATCTTTTTTATATGGGATATTCCGACGTGATAAATGTGATTTGTTATATAAAATTAGCCAGTTTTGATGGCACAATTAAGTAAAAGGCATCATGTAGTTAAGTCAAATACAAGCTTCATTTCTTGTATAATTTGGAATGTATCAGAATCTAGATTTTTCATCTGTCCCTTTAAATCTTTTTTTGACTATCAACGATATGAATTTTCTATGTGCAATTGCTGCACAGGTTGTGGAAACTGTTTTAAAGACTCATGATCACAAAATTGATGATGCCATCAGGAGTCTTCATGCTCTGTGCCTTGGCAATGATTCCACAAGAGCCGAATCAGCACGGCTTAACTCGATTCTCCAAGCAAATGAAAATGATGTTGAAGGTTAGGAGATGGATTTACATGTAGTATCCATCTGAGTTGATTGGTGGCGGTATCATGTCAGTGTAGAGTTTTGCGTACAACTTTCTTCTAGACCTTTTGTATGTTTCCTTGTTTCAGGCGTTAGCAATTATCAGACATCCAAGCAGAAGGTTGAAGGTACACAGAATGACAGTTTGGACTCTGAGGCTCGTATTCCCCAAGATGTGCCTTCGTGGGTTGATATTTTTGTACAGGAAATGATGAATGCCTCAAATTGGGATGATGTCCGAGGCCGTGCTATGAAAATCTTGGAAGCTTTTGAAAGGAATGTTGTTGCACAATCTACAGCATCAGTGGAGGTAGATGGTCTAAAGTTTCCCTTTTGGATTCCAGAAAGCATTTTCCCCCCATCTTTTCTATTTTCGATAAATGATGTTGCCTCTCTTTCGGACTCTGATATGGCACAGCAGGAGATTGCTTCTCTTAAAGAGCAATTGCAGTGTTTGTTGAGAGACAACCAGATTCTGAAGAGAGCTGTTGCTATTCAGTATGAGCGCAATATGGAGCATGAGAAGGAGCTAAAGGAGGTGCAGCAATTGAAGCAAATTATTAGTCAGTACCAAGAGCAAATCCAGACATTGGAGGTAAGCAAAAGCAACTCTCAGTTTGCTGCACTTAGTATTTTGTTGAATTTGGCGCAATCACATGCATGCATGCATGTTTTAGGAGGGATGATGATGGAAAGACAGCTTCTAAAGCTTTGACCATCTGTGCATACAGCATGACAGTCCCTGCCACATTACATGCTCTTCATCTGAAGCTAAGACCTTGGGTGCTGACATTATCACCACCCATCCCATATTACATGCTCTTTCAAAGCTTTTATATTGGGGTTTGATTTCAACTTGATGATCTTAGATCAAAACACAGCTTCATGCTACTTTCGCATTGCTCTAGGATGTTGTTCAGAGTGCTTGGTCTTGACTGGGATGGTAAAATGTTATAATTTTGGTGCAGCTGAACAATTATACATTGAAGATACATCTTCAGAGGGCACAGGAATCCAGTTCTATTCCTGGTCAGTTTCACCCAGACATATTCTAGAGCCCACCTTCCTGCCATGTAATTATTTTATATCATGGTATGAACCTGCACCTGAAAAATTAAGATTCTTGTCGATGCTTGAGCTAGTAATTGTGCCTTGCTCGTGCTATGGCATCTCTGCACCAGCCTGTAGCAGGTCCACTAGATCTACCTTTTGCGTAAAGGAGATTTTTTAATCAATTTGTCGTAACATGCTTCTTGTGAGGGTTTCTTATCTTTGCTATTGTATTTGTGCTATAGTTAATAGTTTAAAAGAGTAAATATTTCCTCCAGCTAATTAATTTGTTGTAACAAGCTTTTTGTTAGGGCATGTTTGCAAGCGTGTTTGCCCTATAGTTAGTAATTTAAAAGAGTAAATATTCCTCCAGCTCCGATTGCTAAACCTCAAGATCCGAGCTGCACAGGGATGCGGTTAACTTGCCCTCAAAGGCTAATGGTTTACATAAGCTGCATTAAGAATGAAGAGATCTTGATGAATGTACGACTATGTGAACTCATTTTACTTGTGGTAATTTGTTAATTTGTTGGAAGTTCAGATACGGTCAGGCATGCTGGACATTCTATGCAAGTTTTGATCTCCGCATGAATAATCTGCGAAAATGGTTGCACGTTGGGGAGAACAGGGCACCCTTTCTTTGCTTCTGGATTTATGGATTCATCTTGTTTTAACCACCCTCTTTCTAAATTGGTATAACCTTCTATCATTGCTTCCACTGGACTAGCGTGCAACAACACAAGCATATTCGCTGCATACTCATGGAGACGTGCACTCAGGATTGATGTACACCCATCACCAACTTTTGGAAAATGTGCATCCAGTTCAAAGCCTGGGATATGATCACAGATATGCGACAGCATTATGTTTCATTTTCCTACATTCAGAGCAGATAGATGTTAAGTAATGCATGGTAACAAGAATTATATATAAAGATTCAAGTAGGTAGCCATCACCTATCTATGAAAGAGAACGAAAGTCACGAGCATATAAACTGAACCATGTTCAACGAACGTCCTTAGAAAATATTAATAAACAGAAGGCCAAGCAAGAATTGTTGCACCTACTTTTTTGTTTATTTTCTTTCATCTAAACAATGAAAAATAACTTCTATTAACCCATGCATCATAGAACAAAAACTTAAAAAACTATTAACAAGTAAAAATCTCAAAATCTGGCTGGTAAGAATAAAATGGTCAGAGAAAATTACGTTTCTGACTCTCCTACCTTATTTTTCCCCCTTGTCCACGGCATATAGGATATGAATACCAGCTTATATAAGAAAGTTCAGGCACCGGAGGGAACAAAGATCATGGACTCTTCACTCAATGAAATCACTTGTTGATGCGGCACCAAGCCCGCGCTATAGTTCTTGTCAATCCACATAGGCCCCACAATTTATGATAATTTAGGACTTCATCTTAAAGGCTAGCTTTAGAAATATTATTTTGATATTTTGGTCTGTATAAATATCCAAAGTCTTTCTATCACAACTAATGTAAGACTAAATATATACCCCCATAAGCTCTTCATACCTCTTTATTTAAATCCCGACATCCTCATCATATTAAACGTGCAAGTTCAATCATACCTTGTTACAAATACTACATTTGAACTATGGTCAGCTTCAAAAGGACTCCGTGGGCTAGATCCATTTTAATACAATTTAAAAAGATCTAGAACTTCGCCTTAAAAAATCAGCTGAAATATATTTGAGTTATTTGACCTTATATAAATAATTTTTGACCTTTTAACATTCCGGGATTAAATATATGTATGTACATGCTCTCAGATTTTCTAGTGATTCAGTACCTCATTCAAAAAACCTAATTAAAAAATATTATTTAGTTTTCATAAGTATACACCTGGGAGCAAACAAATTTCCGCACGGGCCATCTATATTTCTCTTATTTGAGATCCTTGTCTGACCAGGGGTGAAAATAGAAAGGAGATGCGGATAGGAAGGGACTGAAGTATGTAAATGGATTTCGTTTAGGGCCGAGCAACTGGTTGGTCGGGAGTAAAACAGGGGAAGGCGACCAATCAACCGACCGAGTTCGTTTTTATAGGCGCTTGACAGCCGGTGACATGGAGAGGTAAAAGACCGTAACCCACGGTCGCCACGTGGTCCCGCTAATCGCACAGTCACCACGTGGGTCCCACCATCACTCTCAACGTACGACTCGGACTCCTTGGTCGGAAACGTGGCTCCACGTCAGAAGGTCCCCACTCCATGAAAGCGTCATAATATTTCCAGCAATGTTATGGACCCAACTGGGGCACTCCGATGCAACGTGGCATGAGATGATCGATCCTGGGACCCAAAAACGGTGGGTCATGATTTGATATTTCGACACGTATCATTTAAGACTCTGGGTGTTGGATTTGAGTCCTTGAAAGCTTCACTTATATTTTGGTCAACCATCTTATCTAGCGCCAGCTCAGCAGCGGCATTCTGGGAGGATTAGATGCAAGGAGCCTACCAAAACCGAAACCGCCGATTTATAAATCGTAACTAAATCAGCAAATCCCCTGCATTTCACCGTAACGATCTCTATCATTTTCCATCAATTCAAGGAGTCGATCCGGCATATCCGTCTTTCCAAGGTAAAATTTCTCATCGGGATTGATCTATTTAGGTCGAGCACGGTAATTGCGGATCTGATTGGAGATCTCGTAATCGTTGAGGTATCGCTCCCGATCGGCTTTGCTTCGTTCCTTTTTCTTCCATTTGCGGGATTTGAGGTTTTGAATCATTGCTGCATCGGTTGGTGGTGGTGGTGGCTGGCGCGCCTGCTCTATATAAAGGTCCTGGATCTGTAGGGTTATCTCACTGTTTAATTTGTCGAGATACGGATCTAATCTCGTTAGGACGAGAAGACAGGCGATCTTTTTCTAAATTCCTTGGTTAGAATTTCTGTTTTTCTTCTTTCAGTAGGGCTTTTGTGAGGGGGTGTTTCAAATTCTTCGGATGTTTCGATAGAACAATCTGACACGTTGATATTTGATTTTAATCAATTTCTGCTTTAAAAGTAGTTTGCTTGATGAAATCTGATGAGATTGGGGTTTGGAAACGAGTGCTGCAGACCAGTTGTTTGAGCGGAGATCGGAGCGATGACGAAGGAGTCAGCCAATGGGGATCAGCACACCATCACGCGGCCGCCTCCGACGCCTTCTCCTCTGCGATTTTCCAAATTCTTTCAGGTAATTTTAGTCTAAGATAAATTGGTTTGAGGCATCCATGGTCTATTATCTTCTTTAAAATGAAGTTCAAATTGAAGTTCTTTGAGCTATATTACCTCATCAAAAGTTTGATAGGAACTGTTGGTATTTTGAGCGCATGCATGTTAACTCGCTGTCACGGTTAACAATTCGCAGGCTAATCTGCGGATCTTGGTTACTGGGGGTGCCGGATTTATTGGATCTCATCTGGTTGACAGGTTGATGGAAAATGAGAAACACGAGGTATTTTTTATCGCTGACTTCTGTATGTGGTGTTAATATCGTTGGTAGTGGTTGTTAATACCTTCAAATGCTCGATCTTCTCAAAATAATTCGATTAATCTTCTGCACGAATACAATTTTCCTGGAGTGAAGATTACACGACATCAAAATACCAAGAACGTGGATCTTATCCTGTTTTCAATGATCTGATCCTTCATTGTAGCCTCTCTGGCATTGATCTGTTACCTTCGTCCACTCCGCGATGCATAACTGTTTAACTAATTTTACTATGAGAGCTCTGTATTTCCTTTCACGTTTTTGGAACACTAGGAATTACTTGCATCACCCCATACAACTTCATGAGGGGAAGCAATAATTGTTGTTTGACAACTGTGGAAAATTCAGCAAATATTTTATCTCTAATTGACAACCATAACAGAAAGAAACACACAGCTACAATAAATTATGCCGCTAGTAACGTACAATGTTGTTTAATGCATTATATGTGATTCTTAAGGCCAATATTTTCTCCAAGCGTGGCAAAGTTAGAGTTTCATTCCAGCTGATCAATCTGTTCCATCTGAAGCCATATGTACAAATTCTCGTGATTTATTTGATGAAGTGCTTATGTGTTCTTTTTTCTTTATTGTGTCCAGGTTATTGTTGTGGATAACTATTTTACTGGTTCAAAGGACAATCTCAAAAAGTGGATTGGGCACCCAAGATTTGAGCTTATTCGACATGGTAATTTCATGTCCCTAAATCTGAAAATTTCTATGCTTGCACTGTGTCATTATAAATTAACTGTTGTTTATACACTTTTTTTAAGATCTTCTATGAGTTACTTTTCTTAAGCCTTGGTGATGTGTGAAGAATTTCTGGAATTTTATAATTTCAGACCTTTTGCCTTGTTTTGAATGCGAGACCATTTTGCAACTTCTTAGTATATTCTCTAGTCCATCTTAGAAAATATTCATAAAAATCTTTCATCAATTTAAATAGAATTTTGTGCATCTATGAACACGATGCCCATTACATGTTGCTAAATACTTTCTATCATCTTTTTAGATGTTACGGAACCATTGCTGGTAGAGGTCGATCAGATCTATCATCTTGCTTGCCCTGCTTCTCCAATTTTCTACAAATACAACCCTGTAAAGGTGTGTATCCTCTTACATTAAATTTTTCAATTAGTATTTCTGGATCATTATACGAATGTGCATGATGAAGATTCTCTTAGGATAAGTCAAGAATTTATCTATTTTATATATTTGTAATTCTATCGTTTGTTTCATACTGCTACTGCATAACCATTGAATGTAAGATCAAAGAATCCATATTTCAGCAAGCTTTCTGCATCTCAAAACAAAATTGTGTATTGAAAAAAGTCAGCAGCCACTAGGCCAATTTCAGTTTTCGTAGAAGTATTGAAGCCTTAGAATTTTGACTTAACCATTTTCACTATTGATGAAATAAATACAGGAAATAACTTCCAGTAGTACAAGCTTGGAAATCTAGATGCTAAAATTTGAAAATTATATTCCATGGCACACAACTTGTGTTCCTGGTTTTGCTTCATCATTATTGACAATTTTGGTGTTGAATTTTCTGCACATGCTTATATGCCAAAGCTTATCTTGGTATCTACCATAGAATGAGAAACCTTCTCATTTGAATCTTTGTTGAGGGGCCTTAGCTAGGTACAATTTCCTTATCATTTTGTGTGTCTCTGCATGTGAATCTCCTTTCTGATACACTTCCATCAACCACTTGCATGTATATAATATCTATCACTGGGACCCCTTTTGTTAAGCTTAACCCAAAAAAATGAATGGATCTTTTTCAGAAGTGCAAATCCTTTGAGACTCTCTCTAGAGCATTATCTAGTGAGAGATGCAAAAAAAGTACATCCACAAAATAGAGCATGTTCTTGAATCGAAGCGCAGAATACATTTTATGAAAAGAAAATATTATCTTCGATGCATATTTCATGAGCTTGAAGCTTGTTTGTTTATAAGTCATGCTTATTGAACTTGGAGGTGATAACTTCAAATATGATATGTCAATAGACCATAAAGACGAATGTTATTGGCACCTTAAACATGTTGGGGCTTGCAAAGAGAGTTGGAGCAAGGTAAGTTCTCAACTAACTTATGTTGCTTAATTTGATTTCTCCCAGGGTTGACATTTAAATCCTTCATTCACTTTTTCTCTTGCAGGATCTTACTCACATCGACCTCAGAGGTTTATGGCGATCCTCTTGAGCATCCCCAGAACGAAGAGTATTGGGGCAATGTTAATCCAATTGGTATGTTGAATTCTTCTTGTAAGTAATTCAGAATTTATTATTGTAAATGTTGCTGGTAATTTTGTTAACCACTCAGTTTTCCCTGAGATCGTCTACTGTTTCATGTCATTCTCAGCCAAACCTGTGGATTATTATTAATCTACTTACACAGGCAAACTGCTACTTGTTAAGCAGTTTGTTATAAAGATCAGTCCTTTAGATTATGATGATCTTGTAAAATCATTTCCTGTTTCTTGAAGCACTTTTAGCTATCTTAGTGGGTCTTGGTCTTGTTAGATCTTTGTGCCATGTTGTGCAGGAAGGATTTTTAATTAGATGATAGTTAATGGATGTTTTGTGTTTGATATACATAGCACATCTTTCTCATATTTTATTCGGGCACATTACACCATTTCTTTAGGATTCTAACTTTTGAGTTAATTTGTATTGATTATTATTACAATGTGGATTATTTTTTGTTCCATACAATACATAGCATAGTTTTTGACTTCCTGCATGTTATCATTGTTTTTTAGCTGATAGTTTCTTTTCTTTTTCTCTATCTATATCTTTAGCATTACCTTGATATCTTCCATATAGTTGTAATTTTTGCTGGAATTTATATTTGACATTCTTTGAGCATCATTATCAACTTTCTTCTAGTCATTTTCTGATTTTTCGACTTTATTGGTTGATTGTAGGAGTAAGGAGTTGCTATGATGAGGGGAAGCGTGTGGCAGAGACTTTGATGTTCGATTATCACAGGCAGCATGGCATAGGTTGTGTACTGTTTTACCAACTGAACTTGTTCGGAGCTTTTGTGTCTATGTGATAATGGTTTTTGCTCCGAGTTCTGTTTATTGTGAATCCTGATGCTTCTGCTCAAGAATTCTCTCTTTTAATTGATCCTCTGTAACAGAAATTCGGATTGCTAGAATTTTCAATACATATGGACCACGCATGAACATTGATGATGGTCGCGTAGTGAGTAATTTCATAGCTCAAGCACTCCGGTAATACTTTTAAAGGCCTTTTCTTTTTTCTGAGAGAATTCTAGATGCCTTTTGTTATTCATTCGAACTTCCTGTTTGACTATCATCTAGTCACTCTTTGCTAGGCTTGTCTCTCTTCTGTAGTCTTTGCTGAATTCTTTCTCTGATGTCATGCAGAGGTGAATCCTTAACAGTCCAAGCACCAGGAACACAAACTCGGAGTTTCTGTTACGTTTCTGACATGGTACATGCTCTTTTTCTTTCTATGAAATTCCAGTGCTGTTGTGTCATGTATGATGTTGTTGTTTGATTATTTGACTGGTTTAATCCTGAAGGTTGATGGTCTTATTCGCCTGATGGATGGAGAGCACACTGGTCCAATCAACATTGGAAACCCTGGTAGTCTTAAAACTTTCTTTGATTTTTCTTAGTTAGCAGATGCCCTGTTTAGTTTCTGGAGCTTCCTGTTTTTTCACCTCTTTTTTTCTTATAGGCTCAACTGTTTGTGTTATAATATGTTTTTCACTGCCCTAATTACACTTTTGTTGAAGCAAATGACTTCGATAATTATAATTAGCTTCAAATATTGTAGGTGAATTTACAATGATGGAGCTTGCAGAAACTGTGAAGGAGGTCAGCTTATACTCAAAATCCTTTGTTATTCTTGTTTATTTCTGTTAAAGATGCGTGCACCATATTTTATATAATTAGCCCAACATGAAATTTGAGATTATCGGTTTCATGTTGGGCAGGTGTTGCCGAATCTGTTTGTATATCTGCCCTAAGTACTGCAATATAGCACAGTATTTGGTGATTAGATGACAACAACCATGATTCTCCTATTCTGGAGCTTCACAATAAAAGAAGGCTTCAGCAGGGTTGAGTTTTTAACCTGATTCTGACCCTTGTTATAAAATATCTCCTAGTTTAAACCAATTGTTGGATGGGTGCAACCTAAAAGCGGAATCTAAACCACCAAATTTAGTTCAGGTGGTACATCCTTTGGATTCCTCATAGTAACACCCCAATTTCAACCCTTGATAAGTAAATCCCCAGTTCCACGAGCAGTGGCTCGGTCTGCTCGGGGGTTCTAGGCTCTAGCCTGGCCAGGGTAGAGCAGGTATAGCCCCTACTACTAGTGTCAAAAGAAAAAAAAAAAGCAGAATAAAAAGTTTCTAAACAAATACTTCATAATTGGATGAAAATTGTTGAAAGCGTGTTATAACTTACTGAAACCTTGGTTTGATTTCAGTTGATTGACCCAACAGTGGAAGTGAAGATTGTGGAGAATACACCTGATGATCCACGTCAGAGGAAGCCTGATATCACAAAGGCCAGGGAACTGCTTGGCTGGGAGCCCAAGATAAAATTACGCGAGGGTTTGCCGCTCATGGAAGAGGATTTCCGTCAGCGTCTTGGTGTACCCAAAAAGCACAACAACTAGGCCCTACGGCCTTTGTAGCTTCAGATCGACCGCATCCAGTCTGCATTTTTGCAAGCGCATGCATGTTGGGTTTCTTCGTAATAAGTGTTTGGGTAGTGTCTCTCTGATAAACAGATAAATGCAATTGTCAGTAGCGAATCAGAGGAATGCATTTTTAATCCTGCAGCAAGGTTGTATTGAGGGTAAGTCATGCGTCAGTTATAATGAAGAATCAAAGCATGAAGTTTATAAATTTGTTTTTCTCCCTCTGCTGTGCAAATCTTGGCCATTCTTGTGACTTGAGAATAAAGTAATTTCCCTTGAAAAGTTTGGATGCCTGATGCTTTAACCCGATCTCCAGCGTATGGGTCGAATTATTCTCCAAAAGTAGGGTCTGTTAATTGCGTTATTGGCCTAATCTGAAATATCGTTCTGTTAAGATGTTCTCTAGGAGAAGTACAGTGTGGCATCCACCAGTAGGATGCAGCCCGGAAAAATTAATTCAAGATGGCTTAGTTTTCCTTTTTTTTTTTTTATGTTCGTGTTTGATTGCTTAACTAATGGCCGCGGCGTGCGAGTCACCGGTTCTAGGTTAACGGTTTGTATTTTAGCAGTAATGTGCAGTGGGAAAATTTTGCCAGGTGATATCAAAAAGAAGAATAAAAAACCACTTTTGGAAATAGAATTCTTTTGCAGTTTCAGAGAAAAGAAAATATGTTCAATCTGTTTTTTTTTTCTTTCCACAAAGGCCTACAATGTGCCGGATGATGAGGGGGAGGGAGTGATGGTAGGCCTGTTAACAAGCTCGGGCTTGGTATCGAGCTCTGTATTGCGCTTGAGCTCGGACTTGCTTGGTAAAGCAAAGGCATGGGCTTGAGCTCGAGCTCGTAAAGCTCGTTTCAATTACGAGCTCAGACTCAGCGCTAGAAAAGTGGTGGAGGAGGCCGGAACGAAGGAGGAGGTCGAGATCGTGGAGGTAGAGGGAGAGGGTGGAGGCAGCGATGTCGAGGTCGCTCTAGAGGAGGAGCTTGCCGACGGGGAGAGAGGGGTCAAGGCAGCGGGTGGAGGGGAGGGAGGAGGTCGACGAAGAGGGAATTCGCAAGCCAGTGGGGGGAACGGGCGGCGTCGGTGAGGGAGGATTAGAGGAGGGATAGCTTGGAATGGAGGAGCCGCCACCGGCCGACAAAGGACTTGATGGAGAGGGCGGCGACGAGGAGAACGGGGAGGAGGTGATGGAAGATATGGTCGAAGGTCAAGGCAGGTGTGGCGATGGCGGCGGCGGACGGTGGAGGAGGAGAAGGGGGAGTTATGGGTTGAGGGCCAAGCGGGCTCCGGAAGAAGAGGCAAGCAAGGGGAGGAGCATGGATGAAAAATAAGGGGGTGGTCAGCGGTGGTGGTTGATAAGATGGAATGGACGGAGAGGATTGCTTGCAAGGGAAGGAAATGAAAGGGATGGTGGGGGCACCTGGTTTCCTGACAGTAGTCGGGATGGAATAAAAGCAAAGCAACACGGGTTCGCGGAGAACGGCCTGTTTGAGCTTGTGAGCTGCTCAGGCTCGGGGTCGAGTTTGAACGGGCCTCATTTTAAGCTCGGGCTCGAGCTCGTTTGACTAACGAGCCGAGCTTTTACCGAGCCGAGCCCGAGCAGCTCGGCTCGTTAACAGGCCTAAGTGATGGGGACATCAGAGCCAATCCTTCAAATGATAGAGCCATCAGAGCTCCTCACCGCCGTTCGCACCTGAGATCAATATCATTGTGGCTACAAGATGACCTTGAGCCACCAATTCGAGTCGGGCCCCGAATTAGGTCCATTTGAGTCTGTGTTATTTTTATTCTATTTCATTATTAGTTGCTTTTGTTTGAGTTGATTTGGTTGTGCTTTTGTTACTGTTTGAGTTGATTTGATTGTTGAGTCAAGTGATTAGATCAATTGATCAATGTAAGGCCTAAATTATAAAAGTCCAATGTTGGGTGTGATTAATTGGTTTAGTGGTCTAATGTTAGTAGGGTTAAGTGATTTGATATATGGCCCAATGTGTTAGGGCTCAATTATGTTTTTGTTGGTTAATTATTTGACTTGATGTAAAGCCTATATAAAGGCCAATCCCTAATGAATTAGGACAATTGATGATTGAATGAAAACTCCTTTCTCTTTGGCCGCCTCCTCCTCTCTTCTGATCCTTTCTTCCTTCAGATCTAACATCAGCCCATGCATCAATAGCAGCCCCTCCTCCGCGGGTCATCATCCAGCCGTCCATCATCTTATTGGCATTCATCCCCAATGCCCAACGATCCAGATTCAGCAAATCAATATGCTGATTTTTCTATGCAACAACTTCATCTTCATCATCGCTTGAGGGTCCACCAATGAATGGTTTTGATCCTCTTCTTCCCTATAGGTAATAGGCTCCTCCTTCTTCAGGATTTGCTCGCCGATTTATGTTCTAAGTTCTCTTGCATAAAATTTATACCATTAAAAACTTATTTTGCAGCTGAAATTTCAAAACTTAGATTCATTCATTTCCACACCCATCCTACCAACCCTTTTAAAATCTTTGTTATTAAATTAGCACACCCTAGCAATGGAAAGTTTCTCAATATCCTACGATCAGATTACTTTAGGACCAGAACAACCATAATACTTGTTTGCAACCTAATCTCTTAAATTGATTAATCTCATACCTTAACTCCAAATAACTGAAGTAAAAATTAGCAACCAAGTTACTCTTGTGAAGACTTGCTGATCTCTGAAATCATAGTATGTTGCTAAGTTGTCCTGCATGAGGAAGAGGAGATGGGCTGGTGATATGGTTAAGGACAAGAAAGAACTCAACATCAAATAGAGAGGCAGTTTAGAGAGCAATAGAGAAAAAAGGTAGTGTGGATGACGAAGAGCTGGCTAGCGAGGCTTAGGAGCCTGTGAGGAGCCCGTGAGGTTGGGCGGGGGCGACAATGCTGAGTGCAAAAACAAAAAAAGTTGGAAGGAGAAGGATGAAAACTCATAAAAACTGAAAGTAAAAATATTTTACTTTCCTTTTTTCCAGATGTAATGGCAGTTGTATTAAAAAAAACAAAAATAAGAGAACCAAACATATTTTGTGCATTGTATTTTATATTTCTGTTTAAAAAATAGAAAAAAAAAAACAATGCCAAACATTCTCTTAGCCAAGTCTACAAAAAAATTCTTGACAAAGAAGGAAGGGTAATGGAAATACTGATTATTTTGAACAATGAACAAAACAAGCATAAATGCTCGATCGAATGTAATTTATGCTTTCATTCTAGACACAATAAAAGATTACAAGCATTTAACAATTAATACTTGGATAGCCATGAAGATTTTGTGTCATCATGCTGTAACTTCATTTGAAATACTTCCAATTAATATTCTTTGTTCTAGAGTTAGACTTGAGGACAGAACATCTTAAGAGATGAAATGTAATACCCAAATTAAGTCATATGCTGGCCAGCACCAGAAGTGCTACAGGTTATGGTGGTGATTTACATGTTGGAGTTTGTTAGGACAAGATCTCTTTAGGTTTTGGGAGGTTAAGGGCATTAGGGAAGGCTACTCCCCTTGGGTAGTTCATGCCTACAAATCCTTCTATTGGAAAATGAAATCAATTTAACAATATATTTTCATAAAATGACAGTTTAGCTCCATGCGAAGTAGGGAGGAAGGATTGCCATTAATTAATACTTGATGCCATCAATTGCATCCCATAGGCTAGTATCACAAGTATTTCAAGTACTGATTTTTTTAAAAAAAAAGTAGATGCTACATTTAGTAACTGATGTCCGCTTGCGCAGATAATATTTTGAGGCTTGTTGCTGGCATATTCTTACAAATATAGCTTAATTAATATTTATCTTTGAAAAATTATTATTTACATAATTGTTTAAATTATCTTATTTTTATGGTGCTCTTCTGTTAAATTTTATTGGCTAATGGTGTTAATGAATATTTTTTAAGCATAAAATGACTTATTCACTATTTCGTATTAATATCCTTCAAAATTTTATATAAAAATGTACAGAGTGAATGCCAAATTTTTTAGGAATATCAAGATAAAAAATGATAGTATCAAATGATACTTAAAATAATTATTTATTAATACTGTCAGCTAGGAATCTAATTGGAGAGGCATCCATGCAAAAACAAAATGGTATGGGGGGTATATATATATACAAATAGTAATTTTTGAAGGATACATATATAATAAGATATATTTGTAAGAATATATATATATAGCTATAATAGCTATGAAAAAGATAAATTAGGTATGTATTTATACTTACCGAAGTTTCCATTTTCCTAAATATAACAATAGCGGCATTTATTTTTTTTTTGGTTTAATGAAAACTATTACATTAGCTATTACATTTTTTGTTTATATATAGCTAGCCTATAAAACAATATTGAATGCAAGAAGAAGAAGAACTTTCCTGAAATAATTACTTAATAATATGAGAAAAACTATCCTATATGTATTGTTGGAGCTCTAGTGTCGAACAAATCGCCTCATTCACTGATTCTCTCCAGACCCCATTGACATCAAGTAATTTATAATCAATTGTTAAATTCCAGATTCCAACAATTTAGAAGCTCGTTGAAGCAAAATCCAATCCATCAATTTATGAATTGAGTACAGAAGGCACCACAGATCTCATTAAAACAATCTCCCTTTAGGTTTATGGTAATTTCATAATGACCGGTACTATATATTGCCGGATATTCAATTACCCTTTTAACATAGAATGGCAAGAGAGAAATGGTGCAATTCACAGGAGAGTGGGGCATTTGCAAAGGATCACTTTAACATCACAATAGAAACAAGTAAGGACTAACTCCATAGCATTTCTTTTGTGTGTAGCAATTTTCTTTCATCATTGTGAAACAATTAGTAGTTCTTTGTTTTCCCTGCCCATTTTGAAACAGTAAAGTTCTTGTTTTCTAACAAAGCTAGTGGCAACAATTTCATGACTATTCTGGCTGTGCTCTTCCATGCTTGTGATATATATAATATGATAGATCATCCTGTATGCGAGATTCTGGAATTGTGACCTCACCAATGAGACAAGAGATTGGAGCAAACGTAATGAAGTTTTATTATAACAAGTTGTAGTTTTTGTTGAAACTTTACCTGGTTGAATATTTGAGGTATAGATTACGTGATCGAACATCTTATGAAGTTTTTTTCAACAAATTGTGTATGCGCTGATCAAATATTGCTGGTTCTGCGTTTGAGGTATAGATAACGTGATCAGCCGAGTACACGTTTAACGCACATTTTCTTACGCGAACAACTGACACGTGGAATATCTCTTCTTTATTATTATTTTCCGCGGAATCTGTGACCTTGGATTAATTGCTTCTTGCCATGCTTTCAAGAAAAGTCGGAGATGCAATAGCCGTAAAGTAGTTTTTGTCCGCGGTTAGTGATGAGATTTTTTTTATAATTAATTATTGTTTCCTATTCAGCAAATCGTATAAAAAAATAATAAACAACAATAAAAAAATAAAAAATATATATTGTACGTTAAGTAACTTAACCGTTTTGAAATGTCTAATATAAAAATATTTAGATAATTAATTAGCTTTTTGCCCGCAGAGTGACTTTCAACTTCGCGTGCTTTGGCCGTAGTGGTTTTTTTAGAAGCTAAAACAAAAATTGTTGAAAGTCAAAAAAATAAACTATTAATTAATTATATAATATAAAATTATACAAGATCACTTTGGTTCGATATCAATCTTCTATTTTCTTAAAAAAAATTCCAATTCTTCGGCGCACCCAATCACAAAGGGCTGCCATCTTCTTTTTTTTTTTCTTTTTCCATAGTTATTCATTCTTTTTAACATTTAGGAGTTTTCACCTTATCGAAAAAACAAATTTCATATTTTTGATGAACACAAAAGAAGAATTTAATGTTTTCAAGTTTTTAATTTCGAACAAACTAAATTATTCTTGCAATTCATGGCTTTGGGTCAGTTTGATAAATATCAGCCTGATGGGAAATAAATAATAGAAAGAATGAAAGAGAGAGCATTTAACCCATGATCTAACGTCCACCGTTTTTTTTTTTTTTTTGCTAAAAAAAAGAAAAAAAAGGGAAAGGGGGGAGGAAGGGACAAGCCTACCCCCACGTAGCAGCCCCCACTGGGCTCCATCCCGCTAGGAGAATGTTCGATGCGGGCAGAAATGACCATATGCTGGGCACCCCGATCAGTTTTACTCATACCCTCTCCACTCGTAGGCCTGGCTTAGTTTCCCTCTAGGTTTCGGCATGAATACCACGTGTGAGTACGTCACACCTGGCACCACCGAGGCTACCAGCAGAGCGGTACGTCCTTCCAGATTCCGTGTCCGAGCAGGGAGTATCCGATTTTCACAATTTAATCGATGCCCGTGCATTTCGAATTCAAAACCACTTGGTTGAAAATAAGGCCACGCTCCCACTAAGCTATCACCTCAGTAGTAACGTACACCGCTCGTTAGATGACTTGGGCGTCTGCCGTCCACCCCAAAACATAACCCAGAAACCGTCCAAGTTCACTCCAAGAGCGAGAGACAGAAGGCTCCAAAAGGAAAAGAAAAAAAATGATATTGTACACCGACGCTGATGCTTGTATCTACACCAGGATGGTGTGTGATCCTCCGTTTCATCCACAAAAAATAAAAATAAAAATTGTAGAGAGAGAGAGAGAGAGAGCGAAAAATACGTGCGACTTGCCCTAAAAATATCTCCGCAGCCCAACGATTCTCTTAACTAAGACGCCACCTACAACGAAAAGGAGACAAATATTTATCTAACGTTGAATTACCAAGGAACCTACGGTATTTACCACTGTGCCCTTCTTTCTTCACGCAAGCGGAACTTTGTTGCGTCTCCGCTCCAACTAACGTTGCCGAAATGGCCTTTCCGTAATTTTCCATGACATTGAAGAAGTGAGCAACTGACCTGCTTGCCCCTTTCCTGGATTCCTCCTATAAATCATCCGCCAGGAATCCGCCTGAGAATCTACACATTTCCTCACTTTCTGCTCGCTCCCATATCTATCCGTCCGCCCTCACGCCCATCCATGGCCGCGAACGATGACCTCGAATCCATCCTCCTCGGCCATCCTGCGCCCCGCCGGACCACCTCCGGCCGGCGGATCGCCGCCGCCGTCGCAGCTCTCCTCGGTAACAACCACCTTAATTTCTCTCTATCTCACCCTCAAATCACGGCCGGCTTTTTTTTTTTTATTTCCCCCGATCTTCTCTCACGATCTTTTCTCCGACACGTGGCAGCCTTGGGGCTACTGCTCGTTGTGGTTGTCCGCGAATTTGGGGGGGATCGGGTGCAGGTGAGCTTCGAGGGAAGACGGGAGCGGTTGGGGAGCACGGATGGGCCGGAGGTGGTCGAATCGGAAGTGGGTGTGGTGGCGGCGGACGACGGGAGGTGCTCGGAGATCGGTGTGGGGGCGCTGAGGGCCGGGGGGCACGCGGTGGACGCGGCGGTGGCGACGGCGCTGTGCCTGGGGGTAGTGCACCCGGTGTCGAGTGGACTCGGCGGCGGGGCCTTCATGATCGTGCGATCGTCGGACTCCGGCAAGGCCGAGGCCTTCGATTCCCGGGAGACCGCTCCCTCCGCTGCGTCCAAGGTAGCAACCCTACCCACCACCACTCCGTTTCACTTGGGTGGTTCTATATACCCCCCCCCTATTGCTAAGGACACCCCCCAAAAACCAAAAAAAAAATACCCAAACTAACCTTTAGTGTAATTACCATATTGCCCTTGAAATTTTCTCAGTACACCCCCCTTCCTCCTCACTGCCGCCTCCTCCTCCTCCTCCCCATCCCCCACCTCCCCGTCCTCCTCCTCCGCCTCCTCCTCCTCCTCCTCCTCCGCCTCCCCCATCACCCCTCCGCCTCGTCTTCCTCCCCCCCTCCCCCCTGCGCCCGCTTCCTCCTCCTCCCCATCCCCCACCTCCCCGTCCTCCTTCCTCCTCCTCCCCATCCCCCACCTCCCCCCCCTCCTCCCCTCCACCTCCCCGTCCTCCCCCTCCACCTCCCCCTCCACCTCCCCTCCACCTCCCCGTCCTCCTCCTCCGCCTCCCCCCTCCTCCTCCGCCACCTCCTCTCACTCCTCTTCCCCCACCTCCCCGTCCTCCTTCCTCCTCCTCCCCATCCCCCACCTCCCCCTCCGCCTCCCCCCGCCTCTCCGTCCTCCTCCTCCGTCTCCCCCCTCCTCCTCCGCCGGCGAGGTGCTCGTTGCTCGGGAGATGGCCGGGGAGGTGCTTGAGGCGAGGTTTTTTGGGCGGAAGGGAGAAGCCGGCGGGTGTTTTGGAGGGGAAGAGCGGGGTGGGGGGGTTTGGGGGGTGTAGAGAGCAATTTAGGTGAGGGGGTGGGAAGGGTGGGGGGTAATTTAGGAATTTTTAATTTTTTAGGGGTGTCCTTAGCAAATGGGGGGGGGGTGTAGAGAGTATTTAATTTTTTTTTAATTTTTGGGGGGTGTCCTGAGCAATAGGGGGGTGTATATAGAACCACCCGTTTCCACTTTCCCTGGACTCCTCTCTCTTTTTTCCTTACCCCATTTTGCCCCTAGATCTTTTACTTTCGACCGTCGGAGCCGGATGAGCTCCTCCGGTGGGAGGCGGAACCTTTATGCTCCACCGAACGAGCCAGCATATCCACGTCGGACTTTAGGAATCGTGTTTCACGGTTGTTTCGTTTGAGCACGAATTTTGTAGTCTAGCGTGTACATGTGTTTCCGCTGTTCAGCAGACGTACCGTACAGGCGCTGCACTACCTTCTTGCTGCCTTTTCCCCACTCCTCCGATTTACTCCAGGCCGTCGGTGGTGCTTTTTATTTTTTATATTATTTTTTGAAAAACACTTTTGTCCCGACCCTATAACGAAACAGTTCCTAATCCACGTGTCGCGAGGAGATTGGTTTTTTATGACAACGCCGACGTGTAGATTCCGGACAGGGGTTGCATCTCTGATACTTGGAAGCGTCCGGCTGACTCTCTAACGCCATTCGTTGATGGGGTAGCGAAGGACATCATCGGTGGAAATCGCAGGACATACTCAAATGATCGGCCACATCCCGCCTGCCAACTGGATGTTGACACGTCACCTTAGGATTTCTGTGACATGAAAAAGTTTAAAAATTCCATATTAGTGCTCGGGCGTCCATGCGTCAGTATGCATGCATGGTCCAAGCCTTGGTATCAACAAAACGATACCAAGTCATGGGAGGAGGATTGGTGCCCTTCATGGCCTCGGTGTAGAAGTACCAATCCCCTGGTGACACTGAAACATTTTCTTGGTACCAAGTTTTGAGTCCCAGAACATATTTGCTAATATAATTGCATTTGCTTGTTGTTGATAGCCAGGGCCGGCCCAACTCTTAGGCAACTGAGGCGGTCGCCTAAGGCCCCGGCCCAAAAAAAGCCCACCGCAGGAAATGTCTCAAAGACAAAATGGAAAAAAAAGGCCCCCTGTGAATTCGCCTTAGGCCGGCCCACTGTAGGGAAGGCCTCAAAGACAAAACGGCCTTAGGCCCCCAAATACATTGGGCCGCTCCTGTTGATAGCCTATACTGAGAAGTCCTAAAATTGGGAAAAATCCATGCTATTTTGAAGTGGCTAAACATTTATCATGTGCACATAAGATCATGTACTTACGTCTTAGCAGTAACATGGCCAAGTTGGCGCAACAATTGCTTGTTCTAAATCAGCCCGATTAGCTTAGACCTACTATTGAGTCATTGGTGGCTGTGGCCATCAATTACACGTCAAGTCACAGATGGTCCGTATTCTAAAAGCTCTCTTGGGCTTTGGATTTTTGGTCCACGTCCAACCCGAAAGGTAGAATTTCTAGCATATTTATCTTAGAAGCAAAAAAGAAACATAGAATATTTTGATTAGTTTATTTTCCTTTTTCTTTTATGTAATATTGGTGACAGCAGGGGGACCTCTTCCAAGCACAAATTATATTAGAATATATTTTCACAAGGATTTACCATCATCCTCAAAAAAAAAAAATGTTCTGATTGCAAGTCTAAATTTTATTTTAATAATCTTGAAGGAAACAACTAATTCGATGGGATTTATCAATCATCAATTAGGCATTGTCCGTGTTTTGAAGTGCCCGTTGAGAGACGTTGATCAATTTTTTAGAAAAAAAAAACAGGCTTACATTAAGATGCAGAGCTTATATAGTTACATAATGTACATACAGAAATTTTTCAAAATACTTATGTAATTGTTAAGTTTGCTGAATAGTTTAATAAGTTTATTTTCAGGCGGCTACTTTTTTTTTTTTTCTTAAAAAATATTATTTTTTTAATAAATTTTTTATAAATAATTTCTGTAAACTCTATTTTTTTAATAAACACTAGGTGGCTTTGCCTCCCCCTTCATAAAAATAAAAAAATAATAAAATAATAAGGAAAAAAGAAAGAAGTGCTCGTCTTACGTCTCCAATTTCCTCTGCTGCTGAAACAGGACATGTATGAGAAGAACCCATCATTTAAGGAAAAGGGTGCGCTCTCGATGGGAATCCCTGGGGAGCTAGCCGGCCTGCATGCAGCTTGGCTGAAATATGGGAGGCTTCCGTGGAAGGCTCTCTTCCAACCGTCCATTGAACTTGCGAGAGAGGGGTTCGAGGTGGTACCTTTTCTAGCACAAGCCATTGAGTCGTCCAAGGATGACGTATTGGCCGACCCTGGCTTGCGAGGAGTGTTGGCGCCCGACGGGAAGCTGCTGCAAACCAACGACACTTGCTACAATCCTGCACTCGCCCACACGTTGGAGGTGATATCCACCGATGGGCCACAAGCATTCTACAATGGAAGCATTGGAGAGAAATTCGTCGAGGACGTGAGGAATGCTGGCGGTATCGCAACAATGGAGGATATGAGGAATTATAGAATTGAGGTCAAGGAGGCCATGGCAGCCAATGTTATGGGTTACACGATCCTTGGTATGCCCCCACCATCCAGTGGAACCGTGGGAATGTCCCTGGTAAGTTTCTGCTGCAAGAAATTCCTATTATTATACCGTTTCCTTGGTTTATTTCATAAGATGCGAACTGTTATATGCGTAGCTTAATGAAGGTATAGAGCAGTCAAACAGCGACCGGACTCGTTTGTGCGGCTGCCATTATTTCAGTTGTCTGTCTATTGATTCATGCACAAATTGAGAGTATTCTAACCAAGATTTATGGCACTATTATTTATAATCTAATCAGGAAATTTATTGCCTGTTAAGTAGGTTCTGAACATCCTAGATAGCTACAAGTCAATGAAAGCTGTTAGAGGCTTGCTTGGACTCCATCATCTCATTGAAGCTCTCAAGCACATGTTTGCCATGCGGATGAATCTTGGGGACCCTGATTTTGTTAACATTACACAATATGTTTCTGACATGTTGTCGCCCTCCTTCGCTGAGAAACTACAGCAAAAGATACTCGACAATACAACATTTAATCCAGGCTACTATATGACCAGGTACCGCTTTTCTTATCCTATTTCTGGCTGCTGCTGCTGCTTGTATTCAATTTTGCTACAGTGTGGCTTGAACACTTCCATTGCTTGTCGAAATGCTTAAAAGGACTAGCTTAGCATGTTAGAACAATTATATTGATTTAAATCACATCCATAGACATGACTCAGCTTACACCATAGTAAGTTCCAGGGTAACCTTTGGCCTCGATCTCTATCTCACATAGCTTCCACGAACCCCTTCTCACTGCTTCGAATCATGTAATTTTATCTCTTCCCTCATTGGCACAGACCCCTCAAGTCCTCCCATTTCCAGTTCAAGGGTCTTCTAACATCTTCACCATAAATGCCGCTCGATATCTGGTCCACTTAGATCGTCGAATCTTTCTATCAAGAACTGTAATAAGGTATATATACCATGACCACCATAAGTATATTGCTGCTAATATATTTCTTTCAATTAGATGGAGTCAACTAAGGGACCATGGAACTAGTCATTTCTGCATTGTGGATGCTCAGCGTAACGCGGTTGCTATGACAAGTACTGTTAATTGGTACTTTGGAGCAAAGGTGCTCTCCCCATCAACAGGAATTGTGTTGAATAATGAGATGGATGATTTCTCTACACCAACAGAATCAACTCCTGATCATCTTCCACCAGCGCCGGCAAACTTTATTGAGCCAGGCAAGAGACCATTGTCTTCCATGACACCTATTATTGTCCTCAAGGTAATGCCTGTTACCATGCGGCTTTTAAATAAATCTGCACATTCTTCTCTCTGCCTCATAATGATTCTTACTAAGACATGTCATTCTTTGTGCAAACTACCCCATTTGTGAACTAGTTCCTTGCTTTCTCTAAAGAAGTTCCCTGTTGTTCATCTTGCTATGCACTCTGGTGGATTCTACTATCTTCCTTTTTGGTGCAAAGTACGACCAGCAGGGCTTTTTCCATGCTGACAGTATAGAGAGTATAGGAAATTTTTCACAGCCATCGCATGCATCCGTTATACAGAAAGATGGAAAGATTCCAAAAGAATCGCTTTGTTAATCCTAAGATAATGTTTAGATCTGCAATCAAGCTATCTGGATCAGTATTCTGGAAGTAGTCTGTTCACTTGTAGTCTATCCTATTAATACAATAAGAGTTTGTTTTACGTCTATGCAGGACAATCAGCTTGCAGGAGTTGTAGGGGCTAGCGGTGGGATGAAAATAATTCCAGCAGTTACTGAAGTCTTCTTGAACCATTTTATTTTGGGAATGGAACCTCTGGCAGCCGTTCAACATCCAAGGGTCTACCACGAGGTAACTTTAAATTTTGTTGGGCTTGAGTAGTGTCTCCTTAAAAAATTCTCGTTTTAAGTGGACAGCACCGAACTCTGGATTCTCTCTTTCTTTTTTTTTTCCATTATTGGGTCTTCCACCGGTCTCACAATTTTTAATCCAATTTTGTTGTTCTGGAGGCCTCATTATGAATGGCCCTTGTAACCAGAGCACCTCTCTAAACAGTAGATGGAACCATAGTTATATATTAACAAAAAAAAAAAAAAAAAACATGTCATCCCCACAAACCAGAACCTCGCCATCCTGAAAGCTCTTGGCTTGAGGTTAAGGGTGGAAGTGGATTGGATAGTATCTGTCTGGATCCATTTTTATTTCCAAATCTATCTGGTTGTGGTTAAAAATTCAAGAATCAGACTAATATTTGTATATGTACCCATGTCTAGCAAAGAAAAATAGAAATAAATAAGGATAGATAACCATCCGATCCATATCCTAATATCTGATTCTATTTGTAATTCTATTTATTTTTATGCAGTACTCATAAACTTTTAAAGAAATTAGATGATCTTTTTAATATGCTATTAACTTGATTTATCATTCACTTAGTAATATCTTTGATTCTATGATCATAAAGATACTTCGGTCAAACAAAATAAATATAAATATAGATATACTCGAGAGAGATACCTCGGTCGAGCCAAGTTAGGAGTTGGACTGCCCTTTGATTCAATTTAGAGGACTACCTTCCAATTTAATTGTTATGTTAAAGTACCATGAAATTCAAAACCCTGGAGTAACGCCAGCACTGTCCCGGTGACATCTAACCATGCAGCTGATACCAAATGTGGTGCTTTATGAGAACTGGACAGCGATCGATGGAGAACTTATAGAGTTCAAGGAGGAGGCAAAGGTGTTCTTGGAGCAGAGAGGTCATCACCTTCAAAGTATGTCAGGAGGGGCAGTGAGCCAGCTTGTGGTGCATGACCTCCAGGAGTCAGTTCTTAAGCAAACAGGGATCACGAAGGTGGAAACAAATGATGTCCGTGTCTTCCACGGAATGCTTACTGCAGTCAGTGACCCAAGGAAAGATGGAAGGCCTGCAGGACTGTAGCTCCGGTGACAATTCTCAGAAAACCATTTCCACGCCCTCCCCCCAAGAATATATTGAGCTGCCTTTCCCTTGTCAGATAATACACAGTATTCACAAATGTTTATATCATTGTGCACGTAGTTATGTTAATAACAAAGTGATTGAAGCTTTTAACACCGATTTGTCAGCAAACGACTCCTGCCATAGTTTGGTGAAATCAAGGCTGGTTTTTTTTTTTTTTTTTTTGCTAGGTCATGTGATTTATATTTGACGGGTACGAATACATTCAATAAAGTCAGAAAACATAATATCTCGGAGTGCCCGAGACAGCTCCTCATCTCCAGCCCAGACAATACTATTTATATGACTAGCCACATAAGCGGCCATCCAATCCGCAGCTCCATTAGTTTCACGGAAGTCATGCTTGGCCTGAAAGGCCACTCTATCTCTCGTCATGGCCTAGATGTTATGATGCAGAGGGTGGTCGTCATCCGTACCCCTCGGACCTCTTTAGATCCATTTATGACCGTGGCTGAGTCGCCCTTCGATGACTAAATCAAGGTTCTTTATGGATTTCTTTTTTATCATCAACATGTGGATCTTCATGATGGCCCAGCTCGGTTATTCCACCAAATTCTGCCTCGGCTTGGATGCTGAATTGCATACTGAAACAGGATATGCCCAATAAATCCCTGATCGAAATCCATCCTTAGATGGAACGTGCAATAGTTTAAGCCTTATCCCATCAGAGCCATGGAATTAAAGATTGATCAATCTTAAATAACTCATGCATCAATAACCATGCAGTTGAAAACTGATCTCCTCTGCATCACACATCATGACAAAATAAGCCATGAGAATTTCACCTGGGAAAAAAAAGGCTTTCAGTCGCTGCAAATGAAGGATTGAAAGGCGAACAGATTACGCATTATGGAAGATCAAATAATTGAAACATTTAAACCACTCCAATATTTTTGCCTCAGCACTCTATTTTCAATTTCTAACGCCCAAATTGATGTGACTTAACATGCATACTCGATCTTAAAGTCTTCAGCCACATCTGAAAACAAAAAAGACAAAAATATAAATTGTGCATAGCTCAAGTTGAATACCATTTTTACAGGGAAATAGAATATAATCAGAATCATAAGCAACAATCAGATAGGGCAGCCCAACCACAGTCAGGGTTGCATAACATAGCTGCTGAAGCCCCATCATATGTTGCTAAAGTGTTTCACATTCTGTTCCTTCTTACCATACTGTCTGCATAAATATGTAGGTCATATTGTACTTAATAATCTGATATCAATATTGGTGACACGTAATAAGAAATGGATAGGAGTAAATCCAAAGAAAAACTTATTAGTCCACTCCTTGTGCAAATTTATCGGCTGTACATGGGTTTTAAGTTATTCTATCCAACTTTCTTAATTCCTTATGAATTTATATCATAAGAAGAGAAAATATCAATTTAACCAATTAAATAATAATGGAGGCCCCATAATTAACCACATTCATGACAATACAACAAAGGCCACTCAATTTAGTGTAATATTTGACATAAAAGAAGAGCTAAACCAAGATTGGACTCAAATGGACCAGACCGAGTACAAGTTAGGTCGATCCAGCACAGCATGGTTTGTGATTCATCCTAACCTAGAGCGAGTTAGTCTTGACTACGCCTTAATCAAGAAAAACTCAGGACTCAACAAAACTATAGCTTCAAAGCTAAGGCAAACCAGAATTGTTACCCAAGTGAGTTGAGATCACTTGGTGTCCCTGCATTTCTAATGAGCTGGTGGAAGGAATTTAAACACGGCGATTGAGAATGAGGAGAGGTGATGACAAGGGCAACTGAACTATGAGAGGGGGGAGGTTAACTATCAGCCAACACAGTTGATTCAAGCCATAATCAACAAAGATAGGTGCCTACAGGGCACCATTTAAATGAGAGAGAAGTGTTGTATCAATTAGTCCAAACTAAAATAATTCCTTGCATTGATTAACTGAAGTAACTTTCTGTTGTGGCCAATTGGCATCCTATATGAACTAAATGTAAGAGATATGCTCCAAGGACTTTAGATAAATATAAAAGAGCACCATTTCTGACATGTCATTTTGAACAAAAACAACGAGACAATGATGCTTGTTGAAGGTCAGGACTAACGACAACAGATCCAAGGGAAGATACACATGCTTGCTTAAGATCGAGCAGATTAACTGGAGGAAAATTTAGAGAATCGAGAAATCTCTACAAACAATTGTCAACTGAATATATATTGGCTCAAAAAATTATTGAATAATTGAACATGTTATTTATCAAAGTTATCTAATTTCAAAATGAGTGCAATATATAAAGGTAGCATTATGATTTTGCTACTCGGGAAGCATCTGAACCTCACCTATTTAGCTCCTTGGATACATGTAATTTGATTGTGAGGCTCCTTTCATTCAAGGGGTTGATTCTTGTTGCATGAGTTCAAGAATTTTAACTTGAACAAAAGTTGGACTAATGCCACCAATTGGCCTCACAGCTAAACTTTCACCTAAATTTGACACAAAGAATTTCTAAGGATCAAATTATGTTTGTACTCAAAAAAAGTTGCTCAGTTTTTATTAAAATATTCTTATGTTATTTTACTTTATTTTTTTATCTGATCTCATATCCAATGAAAAACATCTAAATTGTAGTCAGGGCTTTGGTGTCTAGATTAGGATACATTTTGGGCAAAGACTTCGTCCAACATGTGAAATTTTTTAAAATGGAGTTAAAGAGTACAGAAACAGAGTTCGAACTCAGGACCCATACTCTGATACCATGTTGAAGTCACCACTTATCCTAAAAATTTAAACTAATAGGATGAAATATATTTATTTATATATTTAATATTTTCTTACACTAAGCTTATGCTAGTTTACAATTGCTCTACAAAAATACTGTTAATTCAGTGAATAATGATTTAATTATCTACATTGTATATTCTCTTCTTTGCCGAACATATCCTTCTTTATTCTCTCAGGCCTTTCCAAGGGAGACAACAAGTAGGGCATCTACAAAGACAAATTACTTCTATCACAATGCTCCATTATAAAGCACGAATAACGAAATTATAATTATTATCTTTCCAAAGAGAGAGAAGTTCATCAGTAGATTGGAGATTATATGAGAGATTCCAAAATATACATGAGAACAATCCCACGAATATTATATCATATAGACCCCCATATTGATTTCGTTGTCTGAAATCAATCATCCTGTGCACATACTTCAATAGCCAAAATAATTTTGGAATCAATCTGACCTACATGTTGCACTTGCATGAGGTCATCCTCTTAGTGAGTGTCCACATATTCCAAGAAGGTTGCTTCACGTTTTTTTTTTCTCCTTCTAGTCTTTTTATAGTCAAGGATTATGATTAAAAAGTCACAAGAAGGACGAGGTGATACATCTGGCCGCCGGAGGATTCCAACATTCGCATGAAAAAAAATGATAACGCAATAGTTAGGATGCTAAACCTTCCGTTTGAACCTTGAAGACAGCAAAAACTTGTTGTCTTTCATTAAATCTACACGGCAATTCTAGCCGTTAAAGGAGCCATTCCAAACCAGTGTGATATACCTTTACTCCAAAAAAAAAAAAAGTGGTATACAGTAATAATTAATTGGAAAAAGACCCCTTGCCATCATGAACTTATCCAACCACAAATTATGGCCTCTTAGATGACCCCATGTTAATGTCCAAATCCCTCTTCCGGGTGAGGTGGTCATGGTGATCCAAACGTCCCCTGCCTCCATCAAATCTCCAGAAATTACAAGTACTTTCCTCGTCGCTTTCTGCGTGTCGTGGCTCTCGATCTTAACCTAGAGAGCAGCATCTCTTTGCTCTTGCAAGGTGAAAGAAAAAATATCAAAGATTGATGGCCAACGATGAATCGTACTGTTCGGTTTGATGTGATGAGAGCCACAGTAGATTGCCCTTCTGCTCTACTTGCAAATAGCTCTTATTATTACTTTTTACTTTCCACTGAAACCGAATGGTTTTTGCCTCCCTAATTCTCAAAAAAAAAGAAGGAAAAAAAAAACGCTCCACATAAGATTGATGATAACTTTTCTTTGATGTAAGTACATAAGTTTGATCATATCATTCGATGTAGTGAATTCAGTTTTTGAAGAGTATATGGAGAAAGCGAGAAGCGGCCCCCAACTTTTATTCAAAAGAAAGTATACTTAAGGTTAAATTATATACAGAGATAGAGCGAACAGAGAAACAAATGACTGGTATTCATGCAAACAGAGGTTAAAGGGGCTGAATCCTAGCCATATTGGGACTCCTGCTTTGGAAGAAGGGGCTCAAGTAGAGCTCTGACCCTTAGGTGATTATGTTTGGTTTTTCCGCTGCTAATGTTCTTCCATACGCTGAAGGCATTTAGAGCTTTAAGCAAAGTTGAGTGAATAGAAGGCTTCCTAAAAATAAAGATGCAGAGATCTTTTGATTTTCTTAGACTACCAGCCATTCCAAAGATCTTGCAAGTCTCGCGGCCACCCGTTGACTTTGAGGTGAAGTTTCAGAGGGAACCACAGGCTTTTGGCAAAGGAACATTTTTCCCTCCTCCTTTCTTGTCCCGGCAAATAATGTCCGAATTCACAAGGTAGCTAAAACCCGAGGCAGATTCCTTACCTTTCCACAAAAAGACCTATCTAAGCTGATCTATGCGGTGCATGTCCCATCCTCGAAGCTTAAAGACTGACATAAAATAAGAAGGTAGACCTGTAAGGATTGAGTTGATCAAGATGATTCTTCCTCCCATACTCAAAAAGTTTTCCTTTCCATGAGGCCAGCCTCGAGCTTGATCTTTCAATAAGAGGCATCCAACAGCGTTTAGGTTACTTTTTATCACCAAGCAGCAAGCCAAGATACATGAAGGGAAAAGATCCTCTTTTACAGTTTAGTAGGATGGCCAAATGGTTAGCATCATCTCTGTCCATATTCATGCAGATCAGTGAGCCTTTCTGGAAATTTATCCTCAACCCAGATGCTAGTTCAAAGCCAAGCAAAGTATTTTTCATGGCTACAATATTTGCCTCCTTCCTAGCACAAAATAGAAGAGAAACATCTACAAATTGCAGGCTTTACAAATTAGAAAAAGATGGCAAGGGTCCAATACCTTTTTTTTTTTTTTGGTAGAAAGCAGTATTTCATATAACTCTAACGTGAGTACATCCTGCCAAATCGAAGAAAGTAAAAGATACAAAGGAGGGGGTAGAGTTGTCAATGTCGACCAAATGAACTTTTCGAAATGTCGGGCTACAAATGAGGCGATCCAATCAGCTGCTTTGTTCGCCTCTCGAAATGCGTGTGCAGCTTGAAAGAAAGTAAACTTTCAGGCCACTCTACGGATCTCACAAATCAATGGATGGTCATCCTCATACCTGTCCACTCTCCGAATTCAGTCAATCACCGTAGAGAAATCTTCCTCAAGATACACCCTGTTGGCTCCAAGAACGCATCTTGCATAGAAAATACCCTCCAATACCTTCAATGAGTCCAGTTGCTCTTGCTTTCTTGACCATTTTGGAGAGAATATCCCTCACAATGTGAGAAGGGTCAGTGAGAGAGGGTAGGGAACCATTGACCAGGACCACGTACAATTAGTGCTGAGGAGAGAAGAGATTCAGTTAATGTTGGCTTCGGAGCATTGCCAAAAGGTTCGCCTTGTCCGCTGCCTTCTTTGGCGAAGCAAGATCCGTGCACAACGCTCGTTCTTCTCGTTTCCACGCTCTAGTATTGTTAAGCGTAGACAGCATATCCAAAAAGACTGTAATCTAGGTTTCTCTACAAGGCACTGATACGTTTGGAAGTTCCTTGGCTCTAAATACCTATTTTACTCTTAGCAGTTCATTGAACCAACTGAATTGCAGCCCTCTCTTTCATGTGGATGGCTTAATAAGTTAATTAAGTTCTGCATCAGTAATTTTGTAAGGTTATACGTTGGAATATGCTCGCTGGTTTTTATGTGTAAGGAAAATGAATGCAAAACTTTGAGAACTCAAGCTTAAAGGTTGCAACTCTTTTGTTCTTAGCTCGGGCTAAACCTCATAAGTGAAATAAAATGTTCAGAATAATGTTGTAGCCCTTGGATCTAGGGATCATGCAAATGGATCAAGGCAGGATTGATTTCTAGGCTGTCAAGTAACAGGAACCAAGGAAAAATGGTTGAAACTGGATAATTGCACAACATGGATGCTCTCTAGCTGTAATGGTTCCAGTGCTTCAACCACGTCTCTTTTACTAGACGTATGATTTGTGAACATCCGGACACTATACTGCAAGTGTTTCCTTAATGCTACCCACTTGCATTACATTCTCTCTCCTTCTTCAAATCGACACGTTGTCATGTTGATGGGATTGAAATGTCAGGAATAGCTTGACGATAAGCATAAATATTGGTGAACGATTTGATATTAATAATTCTTTAATTACACATCCATTGATGTATGTTTGGGTTGGCATCAATCATCAGTATATTGTATAATTACATAATAAAACTTTGGACCATGAGGTAGCGCGCTGTTCCTACAAAGCAAGCATTCTGTTTTGCTTGAAGTTCTGATTAAACTATGGATCGCCCATCAAGCGTGGCACACCTTAATGTTCTTCTGGATAATGTTCGCCCAATAAAAACAATGTTCTGTTCTCTGAAAATAAGCTAAACAATACTGACTAATTATAAGGGAAGATGCCAAGCGCCATCAAATCCATTTCCTTTAATTTAATCTGAAAAACTAACACCGGATCTTTCTTGAGGAAGACACGGCTACAATGATTGATTGGATTCAGAACAGATTTAGCAGGGCAGATCTACATCCATTGTGTTGGGATTTGTCAGTCTTGCGGATGAATTTGTTTCGTTCCGAATTCGCATGTATTTCGAAAGACAAACAGTGTAGCTAATTGAGTTGCCTCCTTTGCTGTACACCACTCAGATGTTTTTTTCTGAAAGAATATTGAGTCTATCCCTCATTACCTTTGTCGCATCCTTCACACCGGCTCTTTCGGATCTACTACGTGCGTATGCTGTGAGTCGTCGTTGTATAAAAAAAATAATAATAATAAGCTAAATAATACTGAAGAATTATAAGGAAAGATGCCAAGCATCAAACCCATTCTTTTTAGTTTAATCTGAAAAACTAGTGGGGATGGGTATGAGCACTAAATTACAAGGCTAAAATTAGCAGCCATGACATAAGCTGCATACCTCAATGGAGGTACGGCTTGATGGCCTCCGAGCAAGAGGCAAACCCGACAAAATTTATTCGATCACGCGAATATCAAATCTTATTATATTCCGTAAGAATTCGAACATCATTAAATGTTGAAGAATTTGCTTTGTGGTCCTGGATACGTATATACTGCGCTCCGCCGTCGTCTATGGACCATGTCAATACGGTGTTCTCCTGCCCCACCATCGCTACCAGGCATCACGAGCCACCTATCTTAATCAGAGCGGTCAACAAATTGTCGCTTGATTCGGACCCGGAACCAGATCAGGCGTCCATCCAGCCCGAAAAGCTACTCTCTGGCTCATCCATCCATCAATCATCTATCGTACGGCCCAGAATATGGGAATATTCCCTTCACTGACAACCACATGATCCCTAGCAGGACTCCTCTCCCGCCAACCGAGTCCTATGTCGGTCAATTTTATTCTCATTTGTACCGTCCGATTGAAATCAAACGTATATGAATTCCCAACGTGGAGGCTAGCTAACCAGACAGCTCTCCAGTCTCCACCACCGAGACGAGCTTCCTTTCAATTGGGTCCCACGAGAGACTAACGGACAAGCAGGGACCACGCTGACGTGCCCTAGGCGGCAGAGAAAATTATAACTAAAAGGGGGAGAAAATAAAGTGATTTAGTTCTAGATTCACGGTGGAAAAACCTAATAATTTATTGGCGTCGGGGTGGCACCGCGGCAGCCGCCACTACGGTATATAGTATATACAACACGCCGAGAGAGAGAGAGAGAGAGAGAGAGAGAGTTTTATACGGTGGCCGGAGGGGAAGAGAATCTATAGGGAAATTTCTGTTCCCGGTCGCGGGAGGTGTTGGATGTAGCGGGAGGGTCAGGGACGTGGGATCGGGATCGAGCGGTTTGGGGATGGGGGTGCCGAGCGAGGACGCGGTGGTGGTACAGTTGGGAAAGCGGGCCGGAGAGCCGAGCGTGATCACCGTCAACTGCCCGGACCAGACCGGCCTCGGCTGCGATCTCTGCCGGATTATTCTCGAGTTCGGCCTCAGCATTACCCGAGCAGGTGAGGGATATTGCCTTCTATAGTGTCCTTATTTTTTTAGAAAAAGTAGAATTGCTATCCTCAATCCTTATTGATTCAAGCTCCTTGAGCCTTCGCTGATTATGTTTTAGTTTTGTTGAGAAATTTTTGATTCGAACCCCTTCTTGCGTTTGTTTTCCCAATGATTTTGCGTTCAAAATCTTCAGGAAATCGCAAGAATGAGTTCTGCAGTGAGGATCAAAGACGGCAACGGCGGGATCCCATTTGAGCAATTCTCTGTTCATGATTTTTTTTCCTTTATTCTAATTCTAATTTTATTTTATTTCTTTTTATGTCAAGGGAGGCAAAAAGGAGCCACCCGACTTTTATTGAAGATTAATAATTCTAAATTTCTAAATATTAGGGTTGGGGGTTTCTTTCATGAATTGAGATCTCTTAGCAAAATCATTACTTGTTGCTGGATTTAATCAAATTATTTATTGGATGTGTTCTCTCTCTTTTTTCCCCTGAAGGACAAATCCTTGCGACTTCTGTCAGGGATCGGGAAATAACTTGACTTCCTTTTTCTTGTTTTATTTTTGTGTATAAATGTAGCTCAAATCGTTAATCTTGGCTGTTTAGTTAGATCGAGTAATTCTAATCTGTGCTGTTTATGTCATCTTGGTGAAGATATCTCGAGGGATGGGCAATGGTGCTACTTAGTGTTCTGGGTCCTTCCATGCTCTGCCTCCATTAACATCCAGTGGACGAGCTTGAAGGACAGGCTGCTATCTGTGTGCCCATCCTTCTCCATACCCTTCTACTTTGACTTGGGGAATAGGCCAACAACTTCTCAGGTGTACCTCTTGAAGCTGTTCTCCGTGGATCGGAAAGGATTGCTGCATGGTAATTAAATTCTGTCATTTTTAGCGGCATTTCAGATTGGACAGTTGAGTTCTTGTCTGTGGGTGCTGATGGATTTGTACAATTTGATGCAGATGTCACTCATGTTCTTTGTGAACTTGAGCTTTTGATTCATAGAGTTAAGGTGTCGACAACCCCTGATGGTAGAGTCATGGACCTCTTCTTCATTACAGATGGCATGTGAGTGTGGATCTATTGGTTTTAGCTTATCAAGCTTCTTCCTAGTTCATCTATGATTCAGTTTTCGCATATTCTTTTCTAGTTCCTTGCCTCATGCTTGGAACCTTATGGGCCTTTATTTTCTGTGATTGATTTTTTTTTCTGCTTCTAGTTACTCTACAAGCTAAATCTACCAATTCTAATCTGGTCCAGAGTCTGATGATCTATTATGGATTTATTGTCTGTGCCTTTTAATAGTAAATAATCATAGATGCTGGCCTATTATACCTTGTCACACATGTACAGATTATTTAGTAGTGGATTTTTTTTTTTTTTTGTTGGCAATGGGTCTAGCAATCATTGGTTCAGGTTTGCCATTTGATTCGATTGAATATATGATGTTATGATTGTTTATTTGGCGACTTTCTTGTTATGGATTCTTATAGAAGATTGCTTTTGTCGTGAAGTTTTAATACAACATTTTTGTCATAGGAAAGAAGAGATGACAGATAGATATGGGCTTATTTTATTGTTCTCTCATTGTGTAACTGGTGTCCACCTTGATTTCTTGATTGAAGGACAAGAGTTCATTTAGGTTTTAAATGCTATTAGCACCAGTCGGTAGCACTCCATTTTTTTGTGATCTGATTCCTTGTATTGGTCTTTAGGGAACTCTTGCACACTAAAAAGAGACAGGATGAGATGTGTGAGAGACTGAATGCTGTTCTGGGAGAGTCATGCATCAGCTGCGAGATCCAATTAGCTGAAGATTTTCAACATGGAGTCTCTTCTCTTCCATCAGCAGTTGCTGACGAATTATTTAGTTTGGAGCTTTCAGATATCGAAGTCTGCTCACAGTCACTTAGTCCAGATATGAAAAAGCTGAAGAAGGCTAATGTAAACATTGACAATTCATTGAGCCCTGCCCACACTTTGCTCCAGATTCATTGTGTTGATCAGAAGGGCCTCCTTTATGACATTATGAGGACCTTGAAGGATAGCAACAGTCAGGTAGTCCAAAATTCTTCATTTTCTGTAGGCACTTGTAAACTTAGCTTGATGATCTGCATGTTATAATGTGCGTGCTTCAGGAAGGTGTCAGAAACTTGTACTGACCAGGTCAATATGATATCTGTTCTTACTATTAGGAAGCGGTAAAATAGACAAGCTGTTTTTCTTTCTTTTTTTGTATACCAAAAGAGACGCGAGTAATGCCAGGCTCGAGCAGGAGTATGAACAGTTGTTGCCCAACACCTGCCAACCCATTCAGTTTCTACCCTTTTTGTTTTTGTGTGTGTGTGTGTGTGTGTGTGTGTGTGTGTGTGTGTGAGAGAGAGAGAGAGAGAGAGAGAGAGAGAGGTTTTTGTAAAGATTCAAAGATAAGTACAGAAATGAATGAGTATAAATCCTTCAAAAATGTGCCAAATAAGTGAATGGGTTAAGATCTGGGACGCCACAGATCTAATGAAGACATAAAATATATAATACTTGTCAGTCCAATGCGTCTGTCTGACGGTTTATATTTCAAAAATATACTATTTGCTTTTGTATAGACTGGGTTTGTGGCTGGCCTTGTCTGATGGTATACAGTTTAAATGTGACTTGCTGATTTCTTACCTGTTTGCTGAATCTTGTAACTTTTTTTACTTTGGTTGGGTCTTGCAGCAGTTCTCCTTTGTCAATTGACATTCAGGTCCGCATTGTCTGCAGTTACTCATTCTAGCCTAGCACTGCTGGAAAGTCTGAACTATTCTGTTCTATTATTATTATGTCATGTTAGAATGTTGAATTGGAAGCCACAGTGTTCTGGCTGTATGGATTAATTACAATTATTCTTGACATTTAATTTGTACATATACTGCAGCCAGGTCGATTTCCTTCTGATACATTTCTTTTCATCCTTTATTTTAGATAGCTTATGGGCGATTTCTGTCGGACAAGAAAGGCTACCGTGAGGTGGACCTCTTTATCCAGCAAACTGATGGAAAGAAGGTTGTGGATCCTGAGAAGCAGGAAGCACTGTGTTCCCGTTTGAAGTTGGAGATGCTTCATCCACTAGGAGTGATGATTGTGAACCGTGGTCCTGACACCGAACTCCTTGTTGCGAACCCGGTCGAGTTGTCTGGAAAGGGAAGGCCTCGTGTATTTTATGATGTCACGCTTGCTCTAAAAGTGCTTGGTATCTGCATTTTCTCAGTAAGATTTTGCAACTTTGAATTCTGTTTTTGCTCATTGTCTGTAAATAAGGAGTTCAAAACCCTGATGGATTATTGTTGCTCTGATTTATTTGCAGGCTGAAATCTGTAGGCACACCACATCTGATAGGCAATGGGAGGTCTACAGATTTCTCTTGGATGAAACCAGACAGTTTCCACTGGCAAATAGCAGAGCTAGAAGTCAGATTGTGGATAGAGTGAGGAGAACATTGATGGGTTGGTAAAGCAAGAATGACTTTCAGAAAGTTCAGCTGGGCTGTAAATCCCATAACTCTTTTACATTTTCTTCTATGCATCTTGTATGGCTGGTGGTGGTTGTAAACGGCCCAGTCTTCTGCTGTACAGTACACTCACCATATAATAGTCATTATAGGAAAATGCTATAATAATTAATTTCTTGTTGCATGGAGGATTTTTATGCTTTATTTTTGTTACCAATGGCCAGATTGTTCTCACTTGCTGCCGCGACACTTTTGGAATTATTTGGACACTATTGGAAACCTGAGTTTACCGAGAACTTCTCTTGCTATTTTTTTCCCGACATACGTGGAAATTCGTCTGAATGTAGATTCTTGAAACTGGCTTCAGAGTGATTTCTAGGTAGGCGAGGAGCTTTTTGTCTTGTCAATGCAATTGCTTCTTAGCCATCTCTCTCTCTCTCTGATCCCACCCTCAGCTCCCTCCAAATTCCCTTAATCTTGGAAATCTGCTGGTTATTGCCATGATCATCTTCATTATTCATCATCTTCACTTTAGAACAGCCAAACATGCTTGTACTGGTGTTGCACAAGTGACTGAAACAGTACTGTACACATCCTCAACAAATAAACAAGGATGACTAAGTTTGTTGCGTTGTATTATTGTGAAGGAGACGAGCAATGGAATTTTTCCATGTAAAATAATTAGGTCGAACCCCGGTAGTTCCTGAGGTCTTTTTGTTGGAGAAAAGGCCAAGGCTTGTTTACTTTTTTTGATATTGATTAAGGCTCTGTTTGGGGAGCTTTTGGAGGGCCAAAAAGTATTTTCTGACCCTCCAAAAATACTTTAGGATGAAAAAGGGTGTTTGATAAGATTTTCGAAAAGCTATTACAGCTTTCCGACAGAGCTGAAAACAACTTTTTAGGAGAAGCTCCATTTTGGAGCTTTCCGAAAACGTTGTTTTCAACTTTATCGAAAAACTAATTTTTAACCAAAATACTTCTATTTAAAAATCTATTTTTCTTCCCAAAATCTTCCATCCCACCCCACCCCACGCTTCTTCCTCTCCCTCACCATTTCCTCGCTCTCTCTCCCTCTCTATCTCCTTCTTCTCAACGCCGCCGCCCCTACCTTTTTTTTTTCTGTTTTGGGAGGCAGCCACCATCCGTGGCCGCCTTCCCGGCCGCCGCTGTGGCCTGTGGCTCCAGCGAGCCGGCACCAACGTCCGGCTCGCCACTGCGATCCACCACAGCCGTCAGGCGGTGTCAGGCGGTGGGAGGTAAAACAAACAAAAAAAGAGGAAGGGGAGGAAGGGGCAGCCATGGCCGCTGCCTCCCCATCACGGCCCCCTCTCGCGGCCCGCCGTCCCGGCCCCTTTCCGCAGCCCGCCGTCCGGCCCCCTCCCGCAGTCGCCACGGCCCGGCCCTCTTCCGGCGCCGCCGGCCTTGCGGGAGGAGAAGAAAGGAGAAGAATGGGAAGAGAGGAAGGAAGGAGAAGAAGAGAAGAAAAAAGAAAAGAAAAAAAAGAAGAAGAAAAGAAAAGAAAAAGAAGAAAGGGAAAGAAAAAAAGAAAAAAAGAAAAAGAAAGAATAAATAAATAAATGCCTAAATAAATATGTATATAAATGAACGAATAAATAAATAAATAAATAAAATAATAAATAACTATATTTCAATAAAATAAAATAATAAATATATAAAATATATTAGTAATTATTTAACTAATTTTATCACCTAGCTAGAAAATTTGTTAGAGAGATAAATGGTTATTAGAAGGGTAAAAAATTAATTTACACTAATAATTATAATATTTTATATCTTTATTATTGTATTATACTATAAATATAATATATATTACATTATATAATAATACATTGATATGTTATGTTAAATAATTTAATATTATGTTATATTATGAAAAATTAATTTACTCTAATAATTATATTACTATTATTCTATGCTATACAACATCATATTATTATATTATAATAATATTATTTTATATTATAGTAATATTATCCTATATTGTATATTATGCATTAATATATGTTATATTTTATTATGCTCTGTTGTATAATATTATGTAATGTTCTTTATTGTAATTCTATAATATAAAAATATTTTTTAAATTTATTTATTAAATAATGTAGTTATCAAATAGTAAATTATTTTTTATAAAAACTCTACCGCAGATAGTCCCGCTCTCCTGAGGTTTGCTTATTTGATCGCTTGGTAACCCAAAAAAAACTCTGCAACACCGGATGCCAGGCCGCATTATATCGTTGCGGGTCCCAATGAGGGAAGGGAAGGGAAAGGCCACCAAAGCATGGGGGCCACCTTATCCCATCGCTCCACTTGTGCGTCCATGCGACAAGGGAGCAGTGAACGGATTAATAAAATACGGGAACTGATGGGCGGAGCAGCGGATCGACGAGCCTCGGCGGCAATCATGGAGCTGGCGACGACGACGATTCCGGGGCCCTGTACTTGGTTGATGACCGTCCCTCTCCTGACGTGGCTTCTGATTTCCTTTAACAGCTTTCTGTCTTGTCGCCAGAGAAATTATTAGTTAAATCGCTCCAGCGGCAGACCGATCCTATCAAAATATTTTGTTTGGCGAGTTTTATCGTCTTGCCGTCTTGTCACCTTCTCTGGATGCGAGTTTTGTTTAGCCGGCGTACGCTGGATTGCTCTGGGAGACGAGTACTGCTACGGTCTTGTCGCCTTCTCTGAATGCGAGTTTTGTCTAGCCGGCGTCCGCTGGTTTGCGCTGAGACTGTGAGACGAGCACTGCTACGGCCAAGCCCAGAGTTTTGTCTAGCTTCTTGTCCCAGCTATACAGCCAGTTCTTTTTTTGCTCTTCTTTTCGCAAGGCGTTACTCCTCCTCCTCCTCCTCTCTCTCTCTCTCTCTCCTCCTCCTCCTCCTCCTCCTCCTCCTCCTCCTCCTTCCTTTTTTTTATTTTTTTTAGTTATTTTTTACTAAAATGGATGATCATATCTGACGAATACGGACAATAAAATCAGAAAATAAAATACCTCAAAGTGCCCAAGACAACTCTCCATCTCTAGCCTACAAGGTATTATCAGAATGACTAGCCACATAAACAGTCATTCAATCCATAGCCTTGTTAACTTTTCGAAAAACATGTTTGGCTTGAAAGGCCTTCCGTCCCTCAACATTGTCTAAATATCTCAAAGCAAAAAGTGTTATGCCAATCCTTATTGTGGTGATACCTTGACTGGACCTGGAAACCTGCATACGGCGTGAATTCCTTCAGCTCGTCCAAAATCAGGGATTTTAAAACGTGAAATCCCTACCACTCCCATCGATGGCCCAAATCGAGAGATTTTGATTGATCTGCATTAAAAAGTTCTTCAATGCTACAAGAACTAGGATATCAGCACGGTCGGCACAGTAGACCGGAGATTAAGTTCAAAGGAATCTATGGGTTAATATCATACTTATTTCAAAAATTTCTTAAAAAGTTACAGAAAACTTTTCAAATCTTATGAAATATGTATTGAGCTTTCTCTCGTTTTCTCTCATTTGAAATATGAAATAGTTTTTTTCTTTTTTTTAAAAAAAATGTCGAATGCACTACTTGTTCCAAAAACTTAAGCTGCTCTGATACTATATTAAAATCACTACTTTTTCTAAAAGCTTAATATGATAGAATGAGGTAGATTTATTTATATATTTGAATTTTCTTACAAGAAAAAAAAGTCAAACCTCATACAGGTCAAGGAAAAAAAAAAAAAAAAAAAAAGAAAGCTAAGCTCTAGCATAAGTACAATGATAAAATGGCAGCCAGTCGTAGAAACATGTCAATAATTATGAAAAGAATCCATGTTCAAATAGTTGGGAAGAGGTCAGATGGTTGTGACTGTAGTCTTGTACCTATACTGATCCTTTGAAAATTATTCATGTCATCTAGATTGTAGACGCATTCAAGCCGGCTCAGTTTGTTTCTCATGCATTAATTGCTTCTGTTCCTTCTAATTTAGATTGCTCATGGGCAAGTTCCGTAGGAAGAAAGGTTGCTGCAACGTGGACCTTATGATCCAACAAACTGATGGAAGGAGTATTGTGGGTCCTCGGAAGCAGGCAGCCTATGTTCCCAATGAGGATGGATCGTCAAATGCCGCCCTAATACTGAACTTCTTCCGGCCAACCTGGTTGAGTTGTCTGGAAAGGAAAGGCCCGTGCATTTTTATAATATCATGCTTGCTCAAAAATTACCTGGGATCTGTATTTTCTAAGGGCGGAAGCATTTTTCCTTCTAGAAATATGATATTTGAAAGCAGATTCCTAAGAAGAAAATGTCTGGAAAAGTATTTTTGTCATATTTAGTTGATCATAAAAAAGTGACAAATTTTCAGAGTGCTTATGTATGGTTGACCATCCACTTTTCTGAGAAAGTATGTGTAATTTCTATTATATCCTTAATAAAAATTAGGTCTTTAATGCCTCTTTAATGCTGAAAAGCTTTTTTAGAAAAAAATAAAAATGGAGTGATTTCTGTCTTATGGGAAAGTAAATTTTCCATGTTTCTAATGAAAAAGACTTTTCCATAAAATGAGGGAATCATATTCCTATAGGAATACAACTTTTTTATCTCTTTTATTTGAAAACTCCAACCAAACAAGAGGCATCTCATTGCTTTCTCGTTGACCACACTTTTCTTCTTTTCTCACGAACCAAACGAGCCCTCAGTGAGAAATTGGAACTTTAAATCGCTTTTTGCTGATCCTCCAAAGTTGTCGGGGTCAAATTAAATGCAAATGATTCATTGCTGCTCAAAGTTTGCCGCAGGTTGAAGTCAGTACGCACATAAGACCTTACAAACAATAGGAGGTCTATAAATTTCTCTTGGATGAAAGCTGAGAATTTCCACAGGTAGAGATAGCTGAACTAGATATCATATTGTGACTGGTTTTTGACTCCCAGAAAGCTTAGCTGGCCTTTGCATCCATATTTCTAGATTTCATTCAATGCATTTTGTTTGTCCAATGGAATCATGCTCTTAGTTTTAATTAATCCCTCGACGCCATATCAAGTGTGTGGAGACTAGTCCAAATATACGATGTGTTAGTTTTAGAGTGCCCGGGCTGGTTCAAATTGAAGCAACAAATAAAAAGATGGCTGATTTGTGATTCCAAATTGATATAAAGGCTATTTACATATAATCATCATCTCAGTTTTACTTGTCCCTCCCTAGTTCAAATCAAGCCACTGCTGAAATAACAACTTCTCTATAATTTTAAACCAAATAAGGGGTTATCTCATTCATCATATTTAATTCTTCCGAGTTACTGCACGCGGGCGGCCGGGACTAATTCAAACCAAACCAACCACGCAAGAAAGACTTCATAATTTTAAACTCTTGCAGGGGGTTATGAGAGTTTTAACCAGTGCCGGGATTTCACTCCCTACATCCGTTGAAACGAGGACGCATTTGCCAATTTAAAGTAAGAAGGGGTTGTACAAAAATAACCGTAACGTCAGGTTTTCCTCGTCCTGGGAGGCCTGGTGTCGGGACTAGTTAAAACAAATGGATGAAAATGAGAGCATGTCTGCGATTTTATGCTTCTATATGGAGCTAGATGCAGAAATATATCATTTCTATTCTTTTTGAACTAATCTCGGGGTAGTTCTATATACACCCCCCCTATTGCTCAGGACACCCCCCAAAAACCAAAAAAGAAAATACCCAAACTAACCTTTAGTGTAATTACCATATTGCCCTTGAAATTTTCTCATACACCCCCCTTCCTCCTCCTCCTCCGTTTCGTTTTGAAAAGAAAAAAAAAAAACACCCCTCAAACCCCCCTTAAACCCCTCCTCCCCCGTTCCCCCTTCTCCCTCTCGTCGCCGGCATTCTCCCGATCTCCGACCACCTCGCCGGCTTCTCCCGGAACCACCTCGCCGGCTTCTCCCGAAATTTTTTTTTTTCACGGTTCGTGCTCCGTTCGGCACTGGATCGCCGAACAAAAGGCTTCTGTTCGGCTGAACAGTGCCGAACAGAAGCCTTCTGTTCGGCAACCCTCAACCGAACAGATCTGTTCGGCTGCACAGTGCCGAACAGAAGGCTTCTGTCCGGCACTGTTCAGCCGAACAGAAGCCTTTTGTTCGGCGATCCAGTGTCGAACGGAGCACGAACCGTGAAAAAAAAAAATTTCGGGAGAAGCCGGCGAGGTGGTTCCGGGAGAAGCCGGCGAGGTGGTCGGAGATCGGGAGAATGCCGGCGACGAGAGGGAGAAGGGGGAACGGGGGGTTTTGGGCGTTGGCGAGGTGTTTTGGAGGGGAAGAGCGGGGTGAGGGGGAGGTTTGGGGGGTGTAGAGAGCAATTTAGGTGAAGGGGTGGGGAGGGTGGGGGGTAATTTAGGAATTTTTAATTTTTAGGGGTGTCCTTAGCAAATGGGGGGGGTGTAGAGAGTATTTAATTTTTTTTTAATTTTGGGGGGGGTGTCCTGAGCAATAGGGGGGTGTATATAGAACCACCCCTAATCTCGGCAGCCTGCATTCTTTCATTTGTACATTACCCTCAATATTTGACCGAAATTACTAATTAATCTCGAATTTTGCCTCCGACACCGTTACAGCGATATCCAGCGTCTGTTATTTTGGTACACCGTTGATGTTAAGCGGTCCAAATGGTAGACTTTGGACTTCAATTAATCCACACCCTCTCGGCCACTCCATTGGGAACGGAAATGGATTCTCGAAGCTTCACTCCTCCGCTCGCTCTCGTCCTCTCCCTTCTTCTCCTCCTCCTCCTCCCTTCCTCTGTGAACCCTAACGCTAGCCCTCGGCGGGCATACCCTCGGAGCCCAATCCGATTCGCAGAGGACCTCATAAGGGATCTCAACCTCCAGCCGGTAATCCAAGAGATCGAGGGGGAGCAGAAGGGAGACGACTCTTCGAGCCCTCGCCTCGTGGAGAAGAGGATCAATCTCGAGATTCTCGGAGAGTCCGGATCGGATATACCGATCGAGCAGCTAGGGCATCACGCCGGATACTATCGCCTCGAACACACTCATGCCGCCAAGTACTAATCTACCCTCAGCTTTCTTCTTCTTCCTCTTCGTACTGCCCCCGTTCATTTGCAATTTAGGAGGAAAAATGGATAAATAGCGTATTTTCTCCTACTGGAATATGAGTTCAGGTTCTTTAATAAATGAGAAAGGGATTTTTGTCGATTTCTTCAGTACAAAAATTGCAAACAAGAAAAGTGATTTTATTTATTGTCTGTCTTTATTGATGCGCTACCCGACATCAACGTTGTACGGTTAAAATAATTTTATTTTTGGGTAAAAGATGGTTGGAGGCCAGTTAATAGATCAGTACTGAAATTTCACTAGTATGATGAGGGAGTTGCTGGTTTTACGTGCCTAACGAATAAAATCGGTCTCCGTGCTTGCTCCAACCGGCCTTCCTATTGTTAATGGTGGGTCCCTTTTATATCTTGAGTTGCCTTGGCCAGGAATTTGACATTAATTTCAAGAGCTCGGTTGGACTCAAGAGTTGCTTGTAGCAATTCCCAAATTCGATGGATTATACGTTGATCTCTAAAGCTTGTCTGTTAAGGTTCATTTCCTTGCTCTGAGATACCAAAAATAATTATTCTTAACTCTCGATGGGGTTATAGTTCATAATCTGCGAAAGTCTAATGGACCGTCTTCGTAAAAATAAAAAAGAAAATCTTCGGTTAACTTCCATATGGAAGTGATGAGGTGCTGAAGATGAATCATGCCAGGTTAACGTTAGTAGTGATTGCCGGCAAAAACCCTTCGCTTCTAAGTCTTTAGTGGAAGCAGCATTGGCTAGCGATAAATTGTATTTGGAACTCCATATTCTAGCTCACAGAATAGACAGGCATACGTACAGCTTATAATGCCCAGGATCTGCATTCAACTGATTTCGGAGTCTTTCCATACTAAAAAATTTTGGAATAGGTGTGATTTTCTACAAGTTATATATTTGCATACTGATGAATATCGTGCTTCCTAGATCTCTAGCATAGAGTAACAACATTCTGATTCTGAAGAAGCTTCTTGCTGCTTGCAGGATGTTCTATTTCTTCTTTGAATCCCGAGGCAAAAGTAGCGATCCAGTTGTTATTTGGCTGACTGGAGGTCCTGGATGCAGCAGTGAGTTGGCCCTTTTCTATGAAAATGGTCCATTCAAAATTGCAGACAACATGTCACTTATCTGGAATGACTATGGTTGGGACAAGGTATTATTCTATATTCATTTTGTAATAACTCAAATTCTTACGTTATTTGATGCAGCGGGGGCTTTATGATATGTGTTTCTGTTCCATGCTTATTCCTTAAAATTCTGATCTGCCCCAGTATTCAGAAGGCAAAGATGTTTTGCATAAATCATACTTCTTTAAACATATTAGGAACAAATGAAGTCTTAACCAGTGTTAGAGAAGGCGGAGAAAAGAATAGCTGGAATGGCAGTGCTAGAGAAGGCAGAGAAAAGAATAGCTTAACCAGTGTTATTTTATGAAACCAAAGGTTCAAGATTTCTTAGCATCCACTTGGTCAAAGCAGTAGAAGTTATTCATTTATGAAATCTCTTGTTCCTCCATGCCGATTGCATACTTAACCTCACACATAGTGCTCTATATTGGTTTAAGTACGTTTTAACGTATGTTCCTTAAAAAGTTCCTTTATAAGAAGGTACCCTTCTCAAATGAACAACAAGTGCATCTATAACAACCCTATGAGAGCAACACTCTAAAGCTGTTTCTAGTGCCCCTTAAGCAGTTTTTACACCTTCTTTTGCTTGTGCTACGTGTGTTTTTAACATTTTCCAGCACAGCTATCCCCTTTTCTTTTCTGTTTTTTCTAATATTCACGTCTCTGCTGTAAGCTGTTTATGACAAAATATGTCACTGTATCTGTGTCTTGTGACCAAGATTCAAATGCTGCTATTTACATTCCTGTCATTTATCTAAGATAGATATATATATATATATATATATATATATATATATATATATATATATATATATATATATATATATATATATATTTAATGTCTCATCTTTTATCCAGGCGTCAAACCTTATTTTTGTCGACCAGCCCACGGGAACTGGCTTTAGTTATAGTACAGACTTGCGGGACCTTCGCTATAGCGAAAAGGGTGTAAGTGATGACCTATATGATTTTTTGCAGGTAAAATTAGGTTTGACTACTTGAGTTGCTTCAATTTCTTATAATGTTTATCAACATTTGGCTCTGATCTCTCTCTCTCTCTCTCTCAATCAATCAACTGTAGGCATTTTTTAGAGAGCACCCAAAATACTTGAAGAATGACTTCTATATAACTGGAGAATCATATGCGGGACACTATATTCCTGCTGCTGCTGAAAGAGTTCATAGAGGGAACAAAGAGAAGCAGGGCCTTCAATTAAATCTAAAGGTTACTTGGAAAAGCTATCTAGAGATTATCATGTGTACCTATACATAAAACATTTTGATAGCATATCTCACTATCTTGTATGGTAGTTTTGCATATCAGCTGATGCATTGCTGCCCGTAACTATCTTAAACATCAGAGGTTAATTACTGACTGTAATTTTGATTACTGTTGCATTTGCATCTATAGTCCATTGAGAAATAAAATAAAAGGTCTAAGAATTAATCAGCTTTATGGACTATATTTTCTGTAGGGTTTTGCTATTGGTAATGGGCTCACTAATCCCGAAATCCAGTATGGTGCATATGCTGATTATGCACTTGACATGGGTATCATTGGAGAAAGTGCCTACAAAAGCATCAGCAAGATATACCCCCTTTGTGAACTTGGAGTAAAACTTTGTGGTAAACACTCCTTTTATGACATCATGGTATCAAGTTTTTCATTTGTCATTGTTCATACACACACATATATTGTATCTGCATGTGATATACACAGTACCATGCTCCTCTTGAGATATAGACTATTTCATCTCAAATTTTGGGCAGAATTTCAAGAGAATATTTCTTCAAATGAGGAAATCAGAAAAGAATATTCTCTTGAAACACAAAGTCAGGAATAGTGGGAGGATGGCCTATCTGTATCCTTTTAGGGAGATTTATACTAACTCATGTGTGTATGGTTTATGCATGCATCCATTCGAGTGTATCTATGTGGATATGAATGTATATCTGCATCGAACATCTTTATATTTCCTGGCTGTAAGTAACTTAGTAAAATGCTTTGTGTCATGTTGTTTTTAGGCATTTTGGGTGAAGGTTATAAATCATCATTTTCGATGCCCAACCATGTAGCTCGACTGCAGGGCATACCTAAGTTTGTTGTGCCCTTTGAAATATCGAAAGTTTGGTGTTTACATGGACTAATGTTGTGACCAAATTGAGGTGTTATTTGGCAGGTCCCTCAGGAGTAATAGGTTGCCTTGCTTCTTACTTTGTTTGCAACTCCATCTTTACTTCCATTATGCTACTCGCTGGAGATATGAATGTAATTGCCTTCCTTTTCTAAAATGGGTTATTTGCCATCATTTTTTTTCATATCCATATTTCTAATGTTAGCCCTTATCTTCAGTATTATGATATTCGAAAAAAGTGTGAGGGAAGCCTTTGCTATGATTTATCGAACATGGAGAAATTCCTAAACGAGAAGTCCGTGCGGGATGCGCTTGGTGTTGGTAACAAGAAATTTGTTTCATGTAGTCCTCTTGTTTATGAAGCCATGATTACTGACTGGATGAAGAATTTGGAAGTGGGTATTCCTACTCTGATTGGTGACGGTATCAGACTACTGGTGTATGCTGGTGAATATGACCTCATATGCAACTGGTTAGGTAAGTGCATTCTCTTGGTTGGATGTCCAATATCATGGATGACTTTTTATGTAGGATTATAGGTCCACATCAGATTGATTTATTTGCAGCTTATTCATATGCAACTGAATGCATTAACCGGCTCTTTCGCTATTTGTCTGCAGTGTTAGGCATTAGCCTAGTTATTTGGGGGGAAAAAGAAAAGAGAGCATATTTTGATCCATTTTAATTAAAGTTGGTTGGCTGTTTATCGATATTCGTTTTTTTTTTTTTGCATGATGGCAATTGTTTTTGGTGCTGCTGTACTTGATATTTCGGATTTTTGACCAAGTTTGTATGTTCGCTGATTAATGCCTTCTTTTAAGGAGGGTGCTATATACTAACTGATTTGTTTTATCTCTAAATCAATTTTAACCTACTTTCAGGACCTTTCTTAAAGTTCTTTTCTTGTTGGGTAATTTCCATTCTTAATGTTAAATGTATCTATTGTTAAGCATTAGTTTTAAATAGCTGTTATAATACAAAACATTGATTTCAAAACATATTCAAATATTCATCCATGTCATAGATAATCATCAGTATGGGGCTGCATTGGTATGTAATTATACCTATGAGAAAATATGCTTTTCTTGATATATGATATGGTTTCCACAGTCTCTGTGCACGTGGGTGTAAGGCTGCATGCATCTTATCCTCCTTAGCCCTTGCAATTACGGGAGCCTCCTTGGACACCCTATTTGTGATATGGTTTCCACTGTTAAGCTTCTATTTGTGAATGGGTAAATGCACCAATATGAGTTTGATGGTGCAAAATATGACCTTTGTACATGAAGATAAGAGTGGAATACCAAAAAAAAACAGACTAGGGCTTTCTGCTGTTATTTAAGAGAAAGTTTTGATTTGATTGCAGAAACAAATGCAATCCATAGAGGAAACGTCAATTCCAGGCTGAATGATCAGATCTGATTTTATAAGTGTTTTATTTTTGGTGGAATTAAATGATCTGGTATTCTGGTATTCTTTTTGGGAGTATAGAAGGGGGGCAAATGTTTACAATTGATGTGAAAAGTTTAGACGCTCCTTTACTTTTGCCGTGTATTCCACTCTTGAGATCTTTCTTTTGCTTTGCTGGAGATAGCTGCATTGATAAACCCTATTTTTTTGGAATTCTGTCACTTGCCGCCTTTGCAAACTGCTCCTAAAAAAGGAATAAAATTCAAAAGGGGTTGGATCAATTCACTTACATATGCTGGCGAGCATCAATGCAAATTATCTTTTTTTTATTATTATTTTTGGGTTGATGCAATGTAATTTGTTCGCGAAACAAGTTGAATTGGCTTGATGGGGTAGTTGAAGTTGTTATAGTCCATGTCCTAGTGCCCTTTTTATTTTTGAAAATGACACTGTAATGGTTTGTTTGCAAAAATTAACTAGAACTCATAACAATGGTCTTGCAGTTGATGGTGATTTGGTGAAAGTATGTTAATTATAAGCCCACCAGTCAAGACATTCAATCACATGCCACCCATTTATTGAAGTTGGATAAGTATGCTACTCTAACAAGGCTATGGGTTATTGATTTTTAAAAGTTTATTTATTCTTCCGATAGCAATTTAAAGAATATCATTAGAGAACAAGCCCGGAAGCACTTTAACATTTATAGCTGAGTTTGCTGAATCAGTTGTTTCTTCATACTTATGTAAATTTTATTCTGATTAGACAAATAAGGTAACTGACTGCCTCTACTTTTTCCCGCATTAAGGAAAAATAAGGTAGGGCAGGATATGTGGATGTTTTCTCTTTCATTTCTTTGTGGTTAGACAGAGTGGACTACTGGACTGGAAATTTCTTGCAAGTTATCTTAAGAGATCACATCTAACTATGTGAGGTGTATTTCTTATGGGAGGAGCCTGATGATCCTCTAACAATAAATGGTTTTTATCTAATTTCTTTCTATGATCACCTATGTTATGCAGAGTTGTGTAAAGGACATAGTTGGACCCATAGCATCGCCATTGTATTATATATGGATAAATGGATATGTATAGAATTTAGATGAAGAATGTGCTAAAGGTCATCCATCCTACAACCGATCAGTTCGCTGGTTCTATGTGGAACTTGGTGACTGGTGCGGTGACCAGGGCCCGACTGTCCCCCACCTGCCCCCAATGTACCATGCCATCCAGGACTGCCACATCGGACTGGTGAACCGAGCGGTGATGGTGAATTAGATGGGTAATTTATGGCCAGACTCCTAAATGAATAACTGGTGAATTCCTTTTGTGCAGGGAATTTTAGATGGGTTAACTCAATGGAGTGGTCAGGTCATCAGATATTTGCTGAAGCTCCAATGTTACCATTTGTCATTGATGGCAAGGAAGCAGGACTGTTAAAGTCATATGGACCTCTGAGTTTCCTCAAGGTGAGTAATCCTGAAGCTATGTTTCTTCATTCTTTATGTTTCCTTCTCTACATCTTCAATTGGCTTCTGTGAGCTGGGGTTGTTTGTTAAAGTTTGTAAAGCTTTGTTTTTGTTGAGAAACTGAAACTACAGAACTGATGAGTTTAGCTTTTCTTCTAAAGTACTTGATGGGTTGCCCTATCCATCAAAGGGTTTTCTCTAATTTTGCTTGCATGGAACTGCTGTATGGAACTTGGTGGTAGCTTCGGCTGAACTTTGATGGTCTGACGAGTTCCTTGCATAGGTACATGACGCTGGTCACATGGTTCCTATGGATCAGCCTAGGGCAGCATTGGAGATGCTAAAGAGATGGATGAAAGGAAATTTGAGCGAAGGAGGGACCATTACCGCAGTTGTTGACATGTAGTAGAAATACAAGAATTTCAAACAATGTACTCCTAAAAGCATAAGGTACCCAAGAAGCAACTTTGCGTATCAAGATAGTTTCACTCAAAACTGGCCCCATGTTTTAACAGACATGGTGTGCGTACACGTTCATGCACATAGTTTTACAACACAGCATAAACCCAAGTTCGACACTTTCAAAGCCAGATTTCGTAGATATTTATCTGGCCAACCCAGTATTTGTATCGTTACATAAGGGTATGTGTATCTAAACTAAAGCTCTGTAGTTTTATATGCATTCTACTTAGGAATGTGGACGTTTGTAAAGCACTCTTTCAAAGATTGCTTGTTACTGGACCTGACGGGTACCGTTGATTGAACCCAGAGTTATAGAGATTCATCAATAAGCTGTGGTTTTTCTACTACACTTCCAAAGGAAGCCACTGCATTTTGTGAGCTTATTCACGGGCTCTATACTCTGTGATGGCCTCATTGAATTTCTTGTCAGGTTGTCAGCACCCGGATGCACATGCGTGACGCTATATTTTAGGTGGATACCATGAGACCCATTCTGCCTTTCTTCAGTGGAGGTATGTTAATCAAGCTGGCCTGGATCTCTTACACCTTGCACAGTTCAGTGCTCTGCTTTTTGATGGAAGAACCTCAAACGTTGAGCCTTGTTGTCCTTATCCAGGTGGTCACACTGTCACAGTAAGACGGGCCTTGACTGCCCACATAATGATCTCCAGCTGGATCAGAAGTTCTACTTGAAGTGATATGAAATGATCCATCTACTGATTGAAGTGAAATGAAATAAGACAAAATCCAACTGTGCGTCGATCGGAGAGAAGCTGTACGTCTCTTTTATATCCTGGATACTGATTACGTTGGTTTCGCAATGAATGCACTACGATGGTGTAGATGGCTCCTGGGTCTCTGCCTTTCGGAATCGCCAATCCGTGAAGCTGTTTCGTGGCTGTCTGAATTTACGCTGTGTTCAAAAAAGGTATCCAGCCTTTCTGGCGTCCAAAAATATTTTTAAATAGTATAGTAGTAATTAACAAAAAAATAAAATATTATTTTGATTTTATAGAAAAAACTGAAAAATGCCTATTTGACAAAAAAAATTCTTTCCAAAAATATTTTCTGATTAATATGAAAAAAATTAGTTTAATTTTAATAAAAAAAATTTGATGACCAAACCACATATGATTCAGTCTGGTTATATATTTTCTAAAAAATATGGCTATGATTTTGTGGACCCAACTGAATTGGATCTAATAATTTATCCTATTTATAATATATAATTTTATGCTTATAATTTTTAAGTTTTGTTTATAAAATTTGTTGAATGTAATTTCAAGCTTTGTATAGTCTTGAGGTTTTGAAGATTAAAAAAAGAAGAAGATTTCTTCATAAAAATTGTATAACTTGAGACTGAACCCGATAACAATCCTTTCCTGATCCAACCTAGACTTGGTACCACTCGTACCGACTTTTACGGGAGACCCAAACCAAACAAGACCCAAGTCTTGGATAGTTAGGATCCGGGTTAACAATCAGTTCGAACCTCCTGATAGGTTTAAGTCACATTTAAGAGGTATCCGGATCTAACTTGACTTGATACCACCCCGATGTTAATATGAATTTGAATAGCTGTTTATCTTGTTATCATGTTTGATATGCACTGGAAATAACTATCGATATTTATCCTGTCGCCTATTTAACTATATAAAATAATTTCCAAACCCCCTTCCTTTTTTTTCTTTAAATCTTTTGAAGCACTTTTCTTTCATTACTTTCTATTACAGTGACAGATAATGACCGGAACATCCTAAGTTGAGGCAGTTTCGGGCTGGTAATAGCCGATTTCATATTAAAAATGGTAATGGAGAGAGTCTGTTATTTGGGATATTGGTAGTCATCGAAATATATGGCTTAACTGCCACGTGGATCAGCATCCATATTTTGAATCCTTTGCCTGCTGAACGGTCGCATTTCTATCTAACTTGAAGTCTAGCCACATTTTTTGCTGGCAATCGGACATCAATTCATCCCTTGGATGCGGCTTCAGCCACGGTTGTTGATTTGGCTCTCCGGAAGGATCGCTGATGGCAACCAGTATTGCTGGCCTTTACTCGTCGCCCACCATCCCAACACAAGCCCATTTTGCCGTTCGAACTTTGGAGAGAGGTTTTATTATTATTCTTATTCTTATTTTATTTTTTTAACAACGTAGTTCACCGGACGTGAGTACAACTAACAGAATTAAGAGAAATAAAATAACACAAAGGTGTAAAGACAGGGTTAGATCCTATCCACAAAAGAAATAATCCAGTCAGCCGCCCTATCCACCTTCCGATACACATGAATAGTCTAAAAAGAAGTGCAACTGGATACCAATATTAGGATATCCCTGAGTAATGGGTGCACACCGTTCTGCCGCTCAATCTGCCGAATTCACTCAATCACCATCGAAGACTTTTCTTCCATGATGATGCGATTAGCCTTTAGGACGCTCCTCGCATAGATGATCCTCTTCCATGTTGCTCTGAGTTCAGTTTCAATAGTAGTCATATCGCTAGTGCGCCGCCCGCCTGCCATAATCGATTTGGAAGTGTAGTTCCGAATCACAAACTCTGTTCTTCCTTTATCTTCGCTTGTTAAGACACTACCGTCGAAATTCATCTTGAGTTGGTCAGAAGGTGAGGGCTCTCAAAAGACAAAAGTCAAACTGTTGTAAAAGTGGTGTAGAAGCCCTAAGTGTCTCTGACCCACTCTGGTGAAGGTGACTGTGTAGCGGCAATGATTTTGGTCACATGATGAATGATCATGTTCACCACTGTCTTCGGGCATGTCTTCTTCTTCTCGAAGGTGCCGGCATTTCTGTCCGATCAGAGGCTTCTTTGTGGAGGAAGTAGGACGGTACCGTAGGGCGGAAACGATGCAGCACTGAAGAAAGGAAACGAAGGTTCTCCCGGAGCTGACCTTGACATTTGGCTTGTAGTGTTCTCCAGGGACGCAAGGCCACCATTACAGCCACCATCTTCTTGGCGCCGTTACAGCCACCATCTTTTTGGCGTGTGTACTTTTTGGTCTCTGTCTCTTCAACCTTTTGTTTTTCAATTAAAAGAAGAAATATAGGGAAAAATAATCGCCTGCCTTCAGTAGGTGAATCTTGTGCATATGATAACTTTTAGAGGGCATTTGGTATGACATGATGATAACCCCAAAATCAAGAATGATGTAGATGGCGGTGATAAGATAACTAAGTTATCCCAAATCACTCATATTGCTACAATCGCGCTTCAACATTCTTCAGGATGAGAATCCAAAATCACCTCAAAGTAGTGATCTTCTTATTCCACTAATATATTAATTATATTGATATATCAATATTCTAGCAGAAATTTTGCTATATCAATATTCCACTAATATATTAATTATATTGATATTATATATAGTATTTATAATATATGTTATATTATAACATATTATTATCATCTTATTATTTAATTATATTTTAAATTATAATAAAATATATTATTGTACTTTATATTTTATATTATGAAATTATTTAATATATTACTTTTATTTGCCTTATTTTCTTAATCAAAATAAACATTAGTATTAAGATAATAATATATTATAATTGTAAACGAAAATATTATTTTTATAATAATAGGCAATATATCTTTATATGATTAATAAATACTTTTTTGGAATATTTTAAGGATAGTTTTAGTATTATATGGTCGCTTGGACTTTTATTGAATAATGAATACCAAACAAGACGTCTATGAATATATGAGAATCTTTAATCAGTGGAATATAGCATACCAAATACGACGATATTAGATCATCGAGAATCGAGATTAGATTACCTCGGGTAAAGATCACCTTAGCAATTATATTTGAGTTACCAAATGCTAGCATTCATGGCCCTGCTATCATTTATATGCTCCCATTCACTTTTAATTCTAGCATGATCGAGTTTGCCATATATAAAATTTAAGATTGAATAAATCATTTACACAATGGTTGATATTCAAGAAATTGCTGTTTGTTTATCTATGTAACACTACAGAATGACCTCCAAAACTAATTTGACATTTTCTTAAGATCCATAATTCTAAATTTGACGTTGACAAAAGAGCATAAAATGAGATTCAACCTAGCACAAACACCGCCACTATTAGACCTCTGCTTGAATGAGATGGGCTTAAAAGCTCTGATGTAATTTCTACACTCCCATACACATGTTATGGGAGACAGGAGGAGAGCGACGAGAAAGCCTTGTTTGAGAATACAAGAATGAAGAAGCATTGCAGTATATGGTGATTTTAAATGCTAAATGTGAATAAACTGCACCTTCCTTAAAATTATATTCTTAGAATTTTTAACTATTTTGATTGCAAAGTTGAGATTTTCTGCTTCAATTGGAGAGGTTTGGTGCTTAGTTGTTAGTATGTAACGGCGGTTACACTCCCAACTCAACCACAAATTAAAAAGGATCCAAATTCTAGCCAAGTTTAAAAAATGAAAAACTAGCAAGCATTACAATGCGACGGCAAAGCTTCTAAAGTCAATCTATCATGCTAAATTTTATTGCCCTTCCTTTTCTCAATTGCATGTTTTAGTTCATTTTCTGATCTTCATTTGTGGCAAGCTCTTATATTCATGGTTACCAATTACTACAAATTTATTATTACAAACTCGATTCTTTAGACCGAAGTTGGTGCAAAATAGACGTCTCGTGTTAAAAAGTTATATACATACCATGCAATCAATGAAAAGGGAGCAAAAACAGAGTTAAATGACACTTGTCTAGCATTTTTAAGTGATCCTTCTCTTTAGTAATTTAACATACAAGTTTGTTATCTACCATCATTTAACTTTATAATTTGCAGACTATGCCAAAAAAAACTCTGATGACAAGCATGTATCGATAATATAAGTCGTTCATTAACTGCAATTAAGTAGTTGATACAACTTGACATCAAAAAAATAACTATTCTCTCATCCCATAACAACTCCATCTTTTGTTTAATAGAATGGCCAATCTTTCGTTAAATAGGATAGCTAATTACCTTATATAAGAAATTGTACCGAATTATTTGTTGTTAAATAGTTCAAGTCAATGACATTTGACAATGATAAATGATGCATAATCATTACAGGTGTCCTAAATAAAACTATCGATTGTTCCCGAAGTCAACTGATTGCAGTAACGTTTCTAAATTTCCAACTTTTTCACGACCAACGGACTTTTGCATGCGCCGCTGAGAGGTCATCAGGTCCTTGTGAGTCCATCACACGGTGGAAATAGGAGAAAAATCCTTTCGTCTTTCCTTTATGGGCCAAGTTGTTCACAAAAGGAACTTCCGAGCAGTAAGACAAAAAGGGAAGCGATATATACACTCTCCCTTTTAGCGTGTACTCCCCGGCGTCTCTCTTCGCATCGCCTGTTTGGATTTTAGAAACTGATGGATAAGTTACCTCTCTGGAATCTGGATACTAGCGAAGTCCTAGCTGCGTGGATTAATTAATTTAAAAAGAAGCCCAGCTGGTGGGCCCCAGGGAGCATTGCCAGCTATTATCCTCTATAAAAATACCAAACTCCTAGTCCCACGCACATTGCCGACCTGAAAACAGCACCCTGGGCAGTAGTCGAGAGACACGGATGGCATTCCATTTCTAGGGTCTCTCTGTGGGTGCCGCTGGGCGACGCTCCACGGACAAATCGAAACGGGGATTCGAAAGCTTCTCTTTTTTCTCTCTCGAAACTCCAACAAATCTCTCTCTCTCGAATCCCTCGATCTTTTTTTTCTTCTCTTTCCTTTCCCCAAGTCGCTCTTCCTCGACTGAGAGAAGAGAGTAGGAGAGAGACATGCCGCGTTCAAATGCGGTGGAGCAAGCGAAGGAGAAATAGAGGAAGAGGTTCCGTTGAAAAAATAAAAAATAAAGAAAGAGGGAGAGAAAAAAAAAGAGGGAGCGAGCTGTATATAAAAGGGGGCGAGAGGGAGTGATCTCGGGTGGGGAGAGGAGAGAGGAGCGAGGGATAGAATGCCGGCGGAGGAACCGGTGGGGGCGCCGAAGAGGGCGCTCAGCTACAGCCCATCACGGAGCCCGGCGAGCGCGAGGCTCTACGGGACGCCGTCCGGGCGGCAGCAGAGATCGTCGCCGGCCGCCAAGAAGCCGCCGGAGCCGCTCCGGCGGGCCGTCGCCGACTGCCTCTCCCCCTCAACTTCGAACCTTCTCCATGGGAACCCTTCTGCCGTCGCCTCCGAGGCGGCCAGGACTCTCCGGGTGAGCTCTCTTGTTCTCTAGCTTTCCTTGTTCTTGGGTTCTTGGGCGTTTTAATCTCAGATTTGGATTTTATCGAGGGTTAATTGTGCGCGGTTCTACGTCCATCTTTTGGATTGAAAGTGGGGTTGGATTTGGGAAATTGGGCTGGAATCTATCAGATTTGCTTCATAGGATTTGATTCTTGGGATGCAGTGTGGAGCTATGGTTGTTTCTTTGCTCTTGATTTCTCCTCCGTCTGTAGCTTAAAATTCCCGTTTCTACTTGTTTTTTATGTTTCCCTCTCTCTGTCTCTCTCAATCTTCTTGGTATTGTTGGTGAGGTCTCTTAGCGTAAAACTAATAGGAGAAGCCATCACTGACCTTGAACTGTAATTTTTGGCTGTTGATTGCACCTATTTGTACGCTTATCTCTATTTCTTAATTACTTGTTACGAGTATATTCATTCTGCCAGAATTAATATTAGCAGATGGAATTTTGTAGTTAATTTTAGCACTTTTAATGGCAGGCAGGCTGGGAAGATTTTTAGTCATCCGCTGATTTTAGGATTTTGAGATAGTTTATTGGCCACTGATCTCTACTTTAACCATACTTGTCCAGCAATCATCATCTTTTCAGCCTTCATCTCGTGCACTATAGGATTGCTTTTTCTTTATGAATTCCTTACAGCACCTTCATGTTAGTTCTTTTATGTAGTCCTATATTTTGTATACTGAATTTTGTTGGACCTTTGACAATGTCTATTCCGAACACTTTAAGGGTTATTATTTGATAAGAAGAAGAAGTCAAAATTGCACCAAGAAGGTGTCCTAAATGTCTAAAATAGCAACTGGAATGGTTAAAAGAAAAGAAGCACAAAAAATGTATAATCATAAAAATATAAATGAACTCACTTCAAAAAGAACACTATTTTATGTTTAATTGAAACGAACGTAGCATGGCCAAGAATGGCTATTGGGCTTGCCTGCTATGTTCCATGCTTTTGAGTAACTTTTGTTTTTCCAATTTTGTTGCAATCTTCATGGATCAGCTTTCTTTGATTGAAGGTTTCTTTTCTTGCCTTATATCTCAGATATATAGTTCTTTCTACTATTACAGTTGCAGTTGTGATAGATGTCATCTCTTGTAGCAACTGGGTGTGTTGAGCTTAGCCGAGCCAAGTGAGTAGGCTATTCAGCTGTCGTTGCTGTATGAAAGGGCTAACGAAGCTCGAGCTAATCTTAATAGAAGGTATTCTAGCTTGGCTCATAAGGATTACAATCGAGATTGAATGAAAGGCAATCTTGAGTTACCTTCTTATGATGTTGAGCCGAACTTTTATTTGCTTTCATAAGCCTTTAGCGCTCAGGTTTGGCTTATTTAAGAGCCAAATTTTAAATTTTGTTTGAGTTAGGCTCTTTTCCAAATTCATACAGAGCTTTAGCAAGCCGATCATTACGAAGCTGATCACGAGCTGTTTGTGAACAGCTTGAACCATTTTTAACCATGAGACTTTGATCATCTTCTAATTAATTTTGTCAGTTCTTGCTATTAGATTCAACTAACCAACTTGTCATCTTGCCCTTGCCTTGCTGATATTCTTAGGTCAATGTTGCTTGCTTGCAGTTCTTGTCTTTACATGCATGTGGTGTCAAATTTGTGATTCGTAAATCTTTTGGTAGCCCTCCTTGCTATTTGCTGAAGTTGCTAGCCACTTTTTTCTTATAGTCAGCTAGTATTTCTGGCCTATAAGTTCGTAGCATATCATTATTGAGGTTACCATTCTAGATATGCATTTGGTTGTTTGCTATGCCATTTTATGGTTCCATTGCAAGACGACATTGACTGTATGCTGCTTGCAATGTTTGCCACGTGCCATTTTTTCATGTAGCTAGTCATTATACCAGGTGAACTCACATGTGAACCTGGCATGAAAAACCTTTTTAGGTTCCACTTGTTTATTTACATTGGTGCTTCCACAATGTCCTATAGCTGAATCAATGTTCTTGGGCATTGATGAAACCAATTATAGCTTCAACTAAGTTTGCAAGAGTTAATCTTTTCAATTTATTTGCTTGTTCTTCTATGCCAAGTTTATCACAATTCACCTGTCACATTTTACGCTAGTGACCTGTATCTGCAGTCCACTTCTCAATGAGATCTAGGGATGAAATCTGATGGATAGGCAGACACGGTCAGACTGAAAATGACTATCGACAAATCTTTCCTTTTTTTGATATAGGGTTATGCCACTTAAGGATAGAAAGAGGATCTGTAATATATAATGGGCAATTCATATATTTAGGAGTTAAATATGGCATTAAAGTGTATGCTTTAGAGTCAGCTCCCTCTGATATATTTGCGAGATTTCCAATTTATGCAGGATTCTTTTAGTTCTAAGAATGGAAGAAACTAGCGCAGAACATTAGTCTTAAGAACCCATCCGCATTTACTCTTAAGAGTGGTTTGTTAAAGACTACGATAGTCTAACATACAAAGAATAACCCATAGCCCCATAAAGAAAAAGAGTATGCCTAAACACAATCCTTTTTTTTTCTTTTCTGGGGATTGTTCCAACTACTTGGAAGATCCAGAAGTACCATATAATTTGGAATCAAAATGTTATTCTAGGAATAAACAGCTTTGACCAAAATAGTTATTTCTCCCTTCTTTGAATTTTTAAAAACCTGCTCCGGCCTTACTTCTGAACCAAACCCAATAAAGTCATGTCCTTTTAAGTTTTTTCTGTTATGAAGTGATGGTAGAAGTTTCTGTAAATGGCCCACTTTATTTTCCTCTTTACGTATTTGGACTGCTTCCATATATTTGCAAGAATGTCCTGGTTTTGAAGTTGTAGACACTTTTGCCCCTAGCTCCATCAGATATACATAAGCTGTATGTTTAAGTGAAGTTGAATGGACATAATTTTTCTATAGGGATTGCACATGTTTTTTGAGTTCTGGATGTATATATTTTTTTACATGGAGTTGCTGGAGAGTGTAGTTGACAGGGCCAGGAGTAAAATTGTCCAAAAATTAGAATATGCTCATTAGCTTTGATAGATAAGATTAACAATTTGACTAAATAAACTGTTTAAACATGTTTGATGCTTTGTACATTGAACAGATCAATGTTTTTTTTTTTTGGGAACAGAACAGATCAATTTTTAATTGACAGTTAGCATGCTTGTGTAATGATGCTTAAATATGTTTGCACCCTACAACAGCGTGCTAGTTTCATACTGGTATTATAATTTTAACTAGAGCATGGCATTTTCATTGACATGACATGGAGTCGCAAAGGCACCAAGCATCCCCAATGCTTCCATCTGGATTTTGGGTATATTCTAGAATAGATGTGCACCTCGCTAATAAGACTACATTGTAATGATGCTCTTGCACAATATTGGAGCTTTGCAGGCCATAACTTGCCATTACTGTATTCTTTTCTCATGTCAAGGATTGTTTGTTTTCATCTTTCTTCCCCTACCCTCTACCCCTCCACACACAAATACCCCACTACCACCACAATACCCATTTTCTTTCATATTTGTACATCTTATTAATGTCAAAGTACTCCCAATAACTCTAGCTACTTGCCACCCCATTTGGTTACTGATAGCCCTCCAGGTAGCTTGTAACAGTTTGAAGTGCTGCAGTTAATGCCAGCATTCCATCTGTGATAAATACATTGAATGCATTCAGTCACCAAATTTGTTAATTCTAAAAATTACCTCATTGTTTGTTTTTACTATTGTTATATTATAATAATTATTCCACAAGCCTCATGCATCAGTTTGGATTGCCTCCTCATTTGTTCAATGAAACTGATTTGTTAGCTCTGTGAGGAAAGATATATAAAGTTTTCTTTGTGTTTGATATTGAAGTGATTATATGCTGGCAGGATTATATAGCTTCCCCATCAACCACTGATATGGCTTACAGTGTACTTGTAGAACATACACTTGCAGAGAGAGATCGCAGGTATTTTCATATATAGGGTTTTCGTTTTTCTTTTTTTCCCACAGTACTGAAACTTATTGGTTCCGAGCATGGTCTTTATGCTCTCAAGCTGATCTTTGTTTCTTTTGCAAATCACTGCTTGCAAGATTGCTCTGTAAGTTAATTTTGAAGAGGCATTCTTTTATGCACTCAGATATCTATCATCTCTTTTCTCTATTTTGTTACTTGTACCAAAATCCTCAAAATAATAATAATAATAATAATAATAATAATAAAAACAAACAACTGCATTGATGCAAAAGAGCAAAATGGTTGGATTTTGGAAAATAAGAACATAAGAATCTGCATCATCACTTAAATGTTCTCTTCAAGAATATGAGGATAAAGCATCTAATAAATAAAGATAATGTCTGGATCCTTTTGCAAAGTGCATCTTTAGGAATGTCTTGAAATGGGAAAAGGAGCTTTCATGATGTATCTTTTCGTGAAACTGAATCAGCAAGAAAGACAGACTGATGATGTAATGCTAAATCTATAACAAAATGCTTATTCATCAATTGAATATTCTCATTTTGCTGCTGATTAGATCTCATTTTATCATGTTCTGAAATTGTTCAGGCTTTTGTTCTCTTTTCCGAGTTTGATTTAAGGCCCTTCACATGTATTCATGATGTTTTCACCAAATGAAATCCATGCATTTGAAATGAATTTTATGTGGAAACATGTCGACAGCAATGCTTTATATTTTGACTGCCTGAAGGGTTCGTCTAGTTTTACATTTGTTAATCTCATATTTGTGTCATGTATGTTAATGTTTTGATTCTCTTCTGTAATTAGTGATATAATATATGTTTGTTTGTTAGAGTTCCTATTGCTATATGGGACTGACTGTTCTAGTTTGAATCCTGTCACTTTTTCTTTGAATTTTGCCATGTTTAACTTGTAGGGTTGATCATGTCATATCCATCAGAAAAAGGAAAATATGAAAGAAAATTAAAACATTTTCAACTATTCACTATCTTTTCTAATACTTGTTTTGCTTGGACCAGCCCAGCCGTAGTGCCAAGGTGCGTGGCATTATTAAAACGATATCTTCTTCGGTAAGTTAATTATGTAATTTTTTGGCATTTCATGGCATTCAATTGATATTGTTTCGTTGCTAATGCAGCAGTAATATATGTAACCAGAGTTATTGTTTGAATTTTCTCTAATAGGTATGTACCAAAGGTGCCGACATTGAGGCAGATTGATCTGTTCTGTGCAAACTCAATTGCCGAGTGTGAATCTGTGACCAATCGAAGAGTATCATTGTGGTCCAAATCATTAAGTCAACATTCTGGAATATCAGCAGTAGCATCAAATGCTGTTGTCCCTTCCCTGCCAGTGTCCAATTTTGCATCTGCTTCACTTGTAAAGTCCTTGCATTATGTTCGTTCTCTGGTGGCACGACATATTCCTAAACTGTCATTTCAACCACTAGCGCAATCTGGTGCCTCAACTTCTGCAAAGCACTCTCTTCCAACTCTATCATCTTTGTTAAGTAGATCGTTTACATCTCAACTAAGTCCAGAAGTTATTAGCAATAGGGACTCTCTTGAGTCGAGAGAAGGTTCTAGTCCATCTGCTTCTGGATTATCAAGTCTAGAAAAAGTTGATGGAGGAGAGAATAATAAGTATATATTCTTTGACCTCCTCAAATGCCGATGGCCTGGGGATAGAGAAGACCAAATATCTTTCACAAGAGAAAGGTAAATCATGGGTGCTGCTTATCTATGTGCGAAGTAACATCATATGAGATTGTTTTGGTGTTTGTTTAAGTTCAGTTTTGGTTGATTAGCATAAATTTGGGAAAATGTGAGAAACTCACTGGAATGTCTTTTGACACAGTAATGGTCTTATGATGCCCCAAGATGTCTGTACTCATAGTTTCCTAGAAGTTGGTGCTGCGGCTCTTCTGGTGGGGGACATGGAGGCGAGAATGAAGGAAAAGGCGTGGAATTACTCTGCAACACAAGATTTACTTGACATTGACCTGTTGCAACCTTCGACAGCCACTGCAGCTACTAATTTTGCATCATCTCATAGCCATCTAAAAGCCATAACTGCATCAAAACGCATGAAACCAGCTCCTCATCAAGTTTGGTAGTGTGCTCCTTTGCTAGTACCATTAAGTAGCTGTTTATTTTTTTTTGGTTTCTGGCTGTTTCGATCACTTGTTGCTGTTTGCATAGCTGCATCTGTTATTGCCATGTTTGCAACTAATTTGTAGTTACGAGGCCTAAGTTGCTCGCATTCTCATGTGGGCATCAAGATTGTAGATCTTAGATGTACTGTTTGATTGAATTGTGGTAAAATATGATGTAAGCTTTTTGAAAGGAAGCTACCAGGAGTACGACAAAAAATTAAATATTCCAAGTATTTGTAGGATTCTTTCAGGAGCAATGCTAACTCAACATGAAGAAAGCTGACTAGTTGTCAATGGCCAAGGTCAGGTTTAACACCCAAAACTTTTGCTTATAGAGAGGCCCACCACCCAACCTTGTAGTCCTCACTAAAAATGTGCTAACCCTGATTCTTCAAGGGTGTTCATCTGTTTTCATGTTAGTTTTGCATTGTTTTTCCTTTCAAAAGGACAATTACATGCCTGTTCACAATATTGTTAGAGCATTTATAATATTATACCAAGGATTGCCAAACTGAGCTGTACTGTCTGGTTCAGGCCAAACCGAGCCAACCCGGACTTAGAAACACGGTTTTGTCCCCGTAGCCGGAACCTCAATAATACCGGCCAGAACCGGTAATTTTTAGCCAAAACCGGCCGGTACTGATCTGGTTTGACTTGGACTTAGTGGGAACTGGTCGGTTTGCACTTTGGGGCTATTGCATATTGCCACAGCGGACGCTATGAGAGGGATTACCACTCTACCCAATTTTAGATATCATTATGGATATTTGTTGGACTTTAAAAGTATGTAATTGATTGTATCTTGATTTGAAGATATTTTATGTTCATTTTATGATTTGTATCATTTTAAAACAATAAGATGCACCCGGTATTGGTTTGGCGATCCTTACGGAGAATATCAAACAAAATCAAGAAAACATAAAAAAAATTAAATTAGACTTAAATTCATAGAAAAAGTTCGAAAAGAGAGAGAACTTTCACAAATGGAAGTTATTTAGGGCCAACCGGTTCATACCAGTTTGGTTCGGTTCGAACCGGTACCGAACCGTACCGGGTGCCAACCGGTATGGTACTGGTTCGGCGATCCTTATATTATACTTTTACTTTATTATAAAAAAAGACCATCAGATCACACTACTGTGCTAAGAATTGTTGATTATGTCCAGCCATCTGGGAGTGCGTGGTTTAAACTAATTTCTTTATTTTTTTTGTCAAATTCAAAATTGTTGATTAGAATTTGTGCATGTAACTAATATCTTGCTCTCCTGTAGGAAGGAAGTCCCAGCAAGCACATTCCATCCCCGAGCCCGCCCTCTTTTTCAGTATAAACACTACAGGTATTAAACCAAAGCTCTTTGCAATCTCATGGATCTCCTGTAACAATAGTAATAATCAAGTAAGTAGGTTCATTTGCGTGCATTTGGATATTGAACTTCTCTGTGCCATCATGATTGTTTAGATAGTAACAAGGTCAGGATTCTGATTTTTTTTTGCAACGACAGAAGTTTATATGTTGCAAAAACAAAAAAAAAAAATTATTTGTAGGAGAAGAAAACAACAGAGAATATTAAGAAGATCAACACATCTCAGTAAATGGGCGATTGAGCAATATTTCAATGAAACTTAAGATAATATTTGGTTTTTTATATTTTCATGAATGCTCGGAAGTTTCTAGAACTTCTAAAGGGACTCTTTCCATGACATGAAATTAACTTTCACTAGATTTTTCAGGAGTAATTGGAAAAAATTCAATAAACTGGAGTTCTTGTGACCATGATTTCTGCATAACATTTTGAGTGTCGAAAGCAGACACTGAATATATTGAAATTAGTGAGGGAACATATGATCTGCGAGAATATTATATAAGCTGCATGAATCATTGCAATAACTTGAGTTAAGGAAAGAATAAGGTGATACTTCAGTACAAAAAGAAAGCTTACCTAAGGGCACCAGGTGTGTTAAGAATTATGGGTTGATTAACTTGTTGAAATATGTTTATGGAGTTATGTTGAAGGCCATGATGACAAGGTTAAAGTCCCTTGATTTATCATCAAATCTTTGATGCATGATAACCTACCTGCCCTTAAAATGATTCTAAGCATGAAGCACTGGGATGGTTGAGGTGGTTCCTATGAGGATGATTTTGAGTCCGTAGGCTTTGGGTGGATGCCTTGCTGGGATAGTAGGGGGAGCTGTTGCTATGGCGGGGCCGCTGCACTTATGGATTACAAAGAATGGCGAGGCCCCCTTCAACCAGATTACTTTACTACCCACACACACACACACACACACCATATGGATTAAACGGATTTTTAATCAAAAAACTGCTCTTTTAAATACTTTCAGAAGCTTATCCTTGACCATAAGGGTTTGAAATATGTTGCCCCTGTTCATGTCTGTACCATTCCCTACATTTTTCAATAAGGTGTTGTCTAGCCTATAAAGCAACTCCTTTGGTTGCTTTTTGGTTGAAAAGGCAATGTTCCCTATTACGAACTAGTAATATGCTTATGGTACTTGAGTTTTTTATGGTGCTAACTTGAGGCATTTATGTAACTTGATTTTTCCTTAGGTTGCTTTGCTGGTTCATAACTCCCCAAATTAGTGTGAATAATAATTTAATTGTTAATGTGGATGTGGAAAGTGTGTTAGTGGAGGATATAGGGAAGCTGTTGGATGTGAGATATATTTTTCTAGATAGGTAGTTGAGCTAACTACTATTAATTGAAATGAAATAAAACTTGAGTAGACCTTGTGGTGGGAAGGTCCAATAATAGATCAATGTTGATCAAAAGGCAAACTCCTATTTTGATCAAGCTAATTTAACAAGTCTTTCTATACTATGGATAAACTATTTTTTGTGAAGGGGTAGGGACAACAACATAGTTTCCGCAATGCGAAAGAATGCAGGAAATGGTAATGAAAGCATTGTTCGCAGCATTGGTTTTGCTACCATACCGGTGCCATGTTGATTAGCCTGGTATGGTGTCGGTATGAGTCAGTTCATGGTGCCAAGACTTGCTTGCCCCTCGTACTGAGTATTGGTTTGCTACCCGGTATAGCACGGTATGCTCGGTACGGGCAGTATGGTCAAGTATGGTGAACCATGCTTGGAAGAATTACTGGAGCAAGTAGAGGGAAGTGCGATGTAAAAACAAGCAGAAATCTAAGAGAAACTCCATGGAAACCTCTTGGAACCATTGAGAAGTAGTCCATTGGTGGTGGTCCATGGAAGTTTCCTGCTAGTTTCCCTTGCACTCTTACTCACATTTCCTAGCAAATATCCCATTATGAGAAAAACGGATTGACACCATTTCCAAAAAAATTTCCATCATTAGAAGCTCTAGGGTAAGTGAGAGCACACTTCTTGTCAACTAGGGCGAGATCTGAAGGGAAGGGAAGATTTCAGTGGACACTATAGGAGTTGGAAGGAAGTAAATTTGAGAATTGAGACGGTGGGTTATTGTTTAACTTGGTAAGTGGGTTTAGAGGCTAAACAAAATAAAGGTGAAAATAGGCGGCTGTACCTATTTAACCCTACTTGCTTAACCTATTTAAACTGTTTAGATCCATTTAACACATTCAAAATCCACTTAGCGTGTATAACTTGGTTAACCTGATTTCACCAACTTTAGTAAATGGGTTATGTAGGTCAGGGCAGGTTACCTATTCACTAAAAAGGTTGGGTTTTGAATTTGGGTTTTTGACGTGTTTAATAAATAGTTCCTATTTGGGTTGACAACTTTTTGACCCGACCTATTCCGACATGATTGCCTCGTCTAGGTGTCCAACATGCACAGGATTCTGTAACATGGTAATAGTAGTTTGGGAGATCAATTATTCTCATCTACCTCAGCTCCCCTTCTCTAGTGCAGAGAATGAAAGAATTAGAGGTAGAATGCCAATAGAGGCTCCATTGTGAAGTTTTTCATATGCAACTTTCCAGTGATGATGCCACTGGACTTGGTCTGCATTAGAATGGAATTGGGTTTTCCTCCATAATCCCACCTGCAACTCATGGTGAACTTTTAACATTTGTTTTCACCATTATATACACAACAATGAATTTAAAAGAGGCACCTTAAAAGCCTCAAAGGCTGACATGTATTGCAGGCATGCCCATAGTGGAAACTAAAAGTCTACTTCCCAGAGGACCTAAACTACTCCTTGTATCCCTCCAGTGAGGGGTTCAATAACTATTGCTGAATTACAAAGATTGAAACATTTCACATTTCAAGCTGGTTTAAGAGGGAAGTCCTCACACTTAACAACCTTACCACATGCAGATGAATATTGAATGTGAAAATGACGGCTGTTCTAGTTTATGGTTGAACTTGTTTGGCACATTTTGGCTTCCCCTTGGCCAAGGTTGGGTAATATGTAGTACTAAAAAATGGAACATGATCTTCCCTGGTGGGGGAAGGTAGAAGTGGGACTTCCATCCCTTTGCTATAGTTACCTGGCCGGCAGCACAAAGTAACTAGTAGAATTCTTGAATCAGCGTAGGAAGAGGGTGGGTGGTATTGTCTGTCAGAAATTTGGGTGGAGTGGGTTTTTGACATGAACTTAGTATTTGGATTTACTATGACTGGTATTATGACTGTTTTCTTACTCTACTAAGCTTAGCAAATCATGAAAAGACATAATGCTTATGTATCTATTAAATAACTTGTTATTGGATGAAGAAGCTCTGCTGCAACAGTTAAATATCTTGATAATTATCTAATATATGCACCTCCATAGAGGTTTTCAAGCTCTGTGTTGGCTGGCAAACTGGCATCTTGTATTTGAAAACTGTTATGTGCTTAATTTCTTGCTCTCTCATTATCCACTTAAACATGTACCAGTGAGCAGCAACCTTTGAGGCTGAATCCTGCTGAAATTTGCGAAGTCATAGCTGAAGTTTGCTCAGAGTCCTCTTCACCATATGTGAATCAGTTGAATGCCTCATCGCAATTAACTAAGCAGAGTGGGCAGCCTGCCACGGATGTTGCTGTCAGTGTGCTCATCAAACTTGTTATTGACATGTATGCTCAAACAGATGCGAAAACATATTCTAATTCTTTTGAGATTCCCAATTGTAATCTTATCTTCATGTTACATTAACACTTCTTGTTTTAATTTCTCTATAATATCATGAAATTTTGGGCATCCCATTTTCTCAAAATCTTCTAAATTGCAACGTTTGAACCTAAACTGGGTACATGAATGTGAGATCATGTTACATGACATATAGTCATCAATCATTCAAAGGATGCCTTCGCATCTCTCTGTTATTGGTGTGTGCTCGACCAATGAAAGCACCTTGATTTTCATTTCCTTTATCAAACTTCCACAAAAAATTCTTATAAATTCTCCACTTGTCCTTAAACTTGTTAGCTTGATAATGAACTTGACCGATGGATGAAATGTTCTATACTGATAACACAAGACTATTGAAAGATTGTATGTTTTATTTCTACTATAAATACCTCTTGCTAAAGATTGTATGTTGTGTGAAGATTCTGGAACTAGTGGTGTGCTTGCATCTCCAAGAGAATTGATAAGAGTGGATCCACAAAGGCACATGAATTATGTGGTATACCACATGTAGTCGTTCTTGGCCCCATATTCAAACAAGGGTTAGGTTCATTCCTTGTTTTTGACACCGATAACAAGCTTCTCCTTTTTGTAGAGTTTAACACCCTGTTTTATAGAAGTTGAGGTAAGTGCACCTAATTAATTGCTGAGCTTAGCTTTCATCAGAGAAAGAGGCCCTTAAAATATTAATGAGCAAAGCCTGCTATATGATAAAAAGGCAACAAGTTGTATGCCTTCTGTTCAGGTTTGGTTTGTTAACCTAAAGAAACTTATCCATCTGAAAATGCTGTAGAGCCAGCTCTTATCCTGGTTGTTTGGTATTAATAAAATTATGTTTCATTAATGTATTAGCTTACATCGTCAAAGAGGTAAGTGATGTGTGGTTGCTGAAGCAGAGTAGGAATTTTTCACCGAGCTCAATAAGATTCTCGAATGAGAACGCTTGTCGTAAAATCACATGCTTGCTGGGCATGTTTATAGGCAATCTGGACCTTAAGTATGCCTTAATTACTTGATGGGATACCTAATCAATTTTAAATACCATTGGTTGCCTTTTGACATTACAATTTCAAATGTCGATGTTCTTAATGGAGTCCCTTGCACTAGCAGCTTATATATGCTGACTTCATGAATAGGACATTCCTGTGGTGTCCTTCATTTCGAAATAAAAGCTGTTAGTTGAGTTGATGATGGCTTCTATCCTTGGGAGAGGTGATAGGCATCATCAACTGTCAAGCAACTACCAACAATGATGATGTTTCGCAACAAAACTAAGGTAAACCAAGACAGCTAAATCAGGCAGAATACCAAAAACCTATCCTAAAATGACCCAATCTCTTAGTTTTATCCTTTACTTACACTTAATCTATATTCGAGTATTATGGTGGCTAAACTAGTTGAGATTTATAACAGAAATGTTGTGGTGTTGGGCCTATACAAAAGCCACTGATTTGTTATATTCAAATATTATTTTTACTTTTCTGCATTATATTTATCTATGACCCTTAACTACCATGACTGTCTATATTTTAATTTGCATCAATAGACTTCATTCATAATCACTGGTTAATTACTAGATCTCTTGTGATAGAAAAATCACCACTATTGAATGCATAACATCCATTTTTGCATTATAAATCAACAACTAGTATTTTACCATGCAGTATTTTACTATCTCTTCAACTCTAGTTCAGTGTTAATCTTTTTGTTTCATTCTCTGCATGCACATTTCCAATTAATTTATCCTAAAAATGAGCACGGGATAAAAATAGATACCTGATAATCTTTTCCATCAACTTTCAAACTTCTATCCAATTTGACCTTCCTCAATTTAGTAGAATTCTTTTTTATATAAAAACCAATAAATTTTACATGACTCCTCTCATCACCACCATAGCCTCTATTTCAAATATCACCTCCAACTTTTATGTTTTGACCCTTTCTTAATTGGAACTTTTCTAGCCTTCTTGGAAGTTGTAGTTACTGAAAAAAGTTGAATGGACAATCTAATATTTTGTAATATTTATTATTTAACAAGTCGTTAGCTTTATGAAGCTTTCCACTTGCAATCTCATGCAAGACTAAAGACAGTTGACAAGCATTCCATCTATGCTGACCTCTTTTTTTTTAATCTCCTTTGTTTTTTGTTGTATTATTAGGATGAGTTTAATATGAATATAATCTCTTTTTGTAGGTATGTGATGGATCCTGGAATTGCTGCCCCGCTAACTCTTTATATGTTAGAGGTGCCATGCTTTGGTTCATGACTTCCTTGAGGGATAACATAGGTGGTTTTCCTGATTTTGTTTTTTTTATTTTTTACCTTTCAGGGTATGCTTAGCTCTCAGAGAATTGCTTCTAGGATCCGGGCTTTTGATTTAATTTTAAACCTTGGTGTCCATGCACAATTACTGGAGCCTATGTTACATGAAGATCCTCCACCAATTGATGAAGCTGAACCTTTACAAGAGCCTCCTTTGACCATTGAAGAACAACGGGGGACACAGGGAAAGATGGCTACAGAGTCCAATATGCAGCGGAGGATGGCTTCAGCTGTTGATAATTTTGAGTCATGGCTTTTGGCCATATTATTTGAGATTCTTCGCCTTCTTGTTCAGGTGATTGCCGGTTTGAATATCATTTCTGTTAGTTATGATCCTTTGGAGGATTTTGTTGAACTTGTCTCCATTTCATCTATGATTTTTTTTTATTGCAACGTCGAAGAATTGCTGCAGTTGGTTCAGATGGACTTGACTTGCTCGTTCATTGTTAAGTGCAGCCCCCCAAGGATCCTGGCCAACTACCCATGCAAATGCCTAGGCAATAGACAGTTCTTAGTATGCCTTACATGACCCTCGCTACGATCATCACGCATAGACATCCACAAGTATATACACACATGTACATGCACATGCACAATATTACTTGTCATGCATGTGAAATATTTCCCAGCTTTTACACTTTAGTTCCAAGAGTGCCCCTATTCTTAAAAGTTAAAACAGAACAAATAACTAAAGCTATGTATTGGGATGTTGACTAAAGCATGAATAATTTTCACCGATCAGACATTTTGGCCTTAATTAAGACTATCTTGACAATTCAAACTCCAAAATATGTGTAGATCCCTCCCTCCTGCATTTAGCTTCAATAGAAGTCTCCATTAATTTCATCTAACATTCATTCAAGACACTCTTTTTCTCATGCCCTGTTTCTCTTCTCTTTTTCACTCCCTATATGCAATCAAATCCAAATGACATCCTACTAATGGTGAATCATGGATCCCAACTTTAAATAGATAGGTCCCCTGTTTAACTCCTTGATTAGGAGGATGAATAGCCATCTTTACATATAGTCCTGCAGCTGAAGTTGGCACAGAGAATGAATCTTTATTTTCCTGCAAATCAAATAGTACACTAGGGTCATTATGATTGGTAGGCGATGGTGTAGAGAGAAGACCCAAGAGAAGCTTTGGCATGAGGTGCTGAGTTGTAATTTTTTACTAGAAGTGGTGAATTGATGGTGTAAGTCTTTATTTTTCTTAAAACATTGTTATTCCTCTAGTGATAGTGGCGAGAAGAAAATCATATCTTTAACCCTTTATCTTCTCCCTCTCTCCATGTTTTCTTCTCTCTCTTCTTCACCAACTTGTCTTAGTAAGGTAACCTTGGGAATGCAAGGTCAGTGCTGCCTGAGTTCTGTCTGACAACTATGTGCTTAATTTAGCAGCTTTAAGTATTTTAATCATGCTTACAACAATGACCTTAAAGCTTTCGACAAGGTTAAATTTACTTGTTTTCTGACACTAAGTGTTTTACAATCTGTTTTCTTCTATTTTTGTATTTTTGTCTTGTTGGCTGCTGTTCCTACTTTTTCTTAAAGGAAAAAAAAGAAGCCAGCACTTCTGGAATTTTTATTGGAACTTTCTTACGAGATTGCGAGTTATACTTTCTGCACAACTTTGCACATTGTGTTCCCAACAATGCTTTAGTAGATAGAACAGAATCTTGATTGACAGATAAAGTGTCATGAATTGCCTAAAAGATTTTTGTTTTTTCACATGAATTGGTTCTTCTTCACTAAAGAAACTTTTGGACAGATCTGTCATTGTTTCTTGCTCCTCTGTTCCTTTTGATGTTTCAAGATCTGCTCTAATCTAGCTCGTTAACTAATATTGTCTTTGTTTTGGATTTTGTAATATGTCCGATTGACTATTTGCAGACAGAAGAAAGGGAAGAAATTGTATGGGCATCTGCTCTAAGCTGTCTATTTTACTTTGTTTGTGATAGAGGAAAAATATTAAGGAGCAGGTTGGAAGGTCTTGACATAAGGGTGAGATGCCAAGCTTTCTACTACTTTTTTTCTCCAAATATTACATTAGTTCGTGGTCATATCTTTTGCTTAGAGGCTATGGTAATTTCTTTCAAATTATGGTTTGATAAGCAATTCTAATGTGTTCTAGAACATTGGATGCAGCTGCTTGCATTCTTATGCTTATTATTAGGTCTGCAAGTCTAGTCAACAATGCACTTCACATCAGTTTCAAGTTTCTCTTATAGTGGAATAGAAAAGCACTTATTTGAGAAGGAAGGCAATATGATGCACTTTCATTTTCCTTTGCAAGTAGTAGTTATTGCATCCACAATGAAGAGATTCAAATATTGACTGGGACAATGCTTGTGATGAGATGGTCGTGCTATAACTTGCAAGTACTGTCGCATAGCAAGGGTTCAGGACTTAAAATGGTCAGGGCAGAACTCTTTATTGCAGTGGAAGTTGAAATTGGCTAATTTGTCAACAATTGGAGAGAACAAGGTGCATGGAGAATATGTTATTGAAAGGCAAAAATGAGTAGCCAAGTTACAGGGAAGACCTTGAAGCAGGTTGCAAATTAAGCAAGAATTAAATTAAGATAGATTTGAAAACATTAGCTCTATGATAACAATTTGACAATTCTGTAACAATTTAAATACTTAATTTGACTAGGATATAATTTCTTGGCCTTTTCTAACTTGATTAACCATGGATTCGCATTATAAATGTGCAAAGGCGTGCCATTGATCTGCTTGGACTGGACATATTCGAATATGAAGTCTTCGCATCATGCCACTGTGTAAGGCTGCAAGTGAATTGTGTGTTTCATGTACAGCATGGACTTGGCTCTATAACTGTTTCATTCAGCCCAGAACAAGCTCTGTTAGGAACTCATTTTAATGCTTAGCTTATAGTTGAAATGAGCCTAAACATTCCTTCCCTGACAATTTCTGGTCTAACCTTGGGCTTGACTTGAGAAATGGCAAATCCAAGCAGCTCAAAAAGCTAGCTTGAATGCATAGAACTAAATTGCTCTAAAATGCACAAGGAGCAGCCCTCCAATCATGCCTTGTATAGTTTTGCTTTATGGATTATGTCTAGTCATCATTGCCATACATTGTCAAATGTCATAGAATATTTCAAGCATTTTTTTACCGTTCCTGTATATGCTTTCCTTTTCCCAAAACTAGGATGTCCCTAGAATTTGTTCCACGTTTTTGAGATGTTTGTGTTGACCACTTCATCTTGCATTATGGCTGCTCAGGCTTCTTTGCATGCACATTATCTTATTGCATTTCACTAGTTTTACCATGGATCCACCTTACCACCTCAATTTTGCCAGACTCAACCAGTCCATATGCTACTATTATACATGTGGAGTATTATCATGTTATGATTCACTTTCTGTTTAATGAAATACACCATGTGACCCCATCAGTTCGTCATGAATATGTTGCACTCTAGAAGTTTGCTTCTAGCTGATAAACCATGGCTTACTTTTTATAAAAAAGTGGCAACCCAGTGCATGAGGCTCTCTCATTGCAAAGTCTGGGGAGGGTCAGATGCACCTTTACCCCCGCATGCGGAGAGGCTGTTTACTTGTTTTAGACCCGTGACCTCCAGGCCACAATGGAGCAACTTTACTATTGCACCAAGGCTCATCCTCTCATCACTTACTTTTTATGAATGCATTATATGCTTTTCCACCGGTATTCATATGCTATTAATCAACTATAAATGCAGAGAATTGGAATCATAGGGGGGAGATGGGGAATGGTTGAAGGATTAATATATGTGATGGACAAGCCATGTGCATTTTGTAAAGAACGGAGTTACCGCTCTACCTTAGTAGTTTAGAATACGGCATGCAGTTGGGTGAACCATGGTTTAGATTTGATTTAGGGCTTAAGACTAGGTTTTGATCAAACCATTTAAAGAAGTCTTTCTTCCCGGTATCCTCTCATGGTGCATTGAATTGATCTCTGCCTGGTGAATTGTTACATTTTTGTTTAGGAGTATCACTCATCTATTTTTGCCTTTCTGTTGTATTCTTTCACTTACAGGTTGTTAAGACCCTTGTAGAGATCAGCGATGAACATTCATGGGCAGAAGTAGTTCATTGCAAGCTCATCTGCATGTTGGCAAACATGTTCTATCAAACTCCAAATGGAGCTATGCAAGCTTCTTCAGTTACTCCAACTTTTTTTGCTGAACAAGTTGATCATCTTGGCGGAATTGACTTCATATGTCTTGAGGTGTGCTCTAAGTTATTCATCTTTCAAACAATTGCCTGTATTTCGAAATACTTATGAACAGTTCTTACTTCATTTGGGTTAGATTTTCTTATTTGAATTGACTAGTGCTTTAAAGTGAAACATTTGAGTTAAAATATAGAGAATTGATGTTGAGATATGATTTATAAAATCAAGTCATGATTTTGGCAACATTGAAATTCCTGAACAGTTTCTACCACAAAAAAAAAATTCCTTCACCGTTCAAAAGTTCTGTTAACTTAAAATTTAGTCATAATACTGGTGCCCTGGTAACATTTGGGGAAATAAGTCATAATTTAGCTTCCAATACGTTTATGCTCTACTGCATTCTTTTTTCCTCCTGTGGCCTAATGTTGCTTTCTTTGAGTATATTTTTGAAGGATCTGTTCGGTAAAATAATGATGTTTATTTCTTGGTTCAAGATTTACCTATAGTTGTCCAGGAAGGCAACTTATCTCATTTTACTTTGCAGTACTCACGGGCCAACTCAAGGGAAGAAAAGCGCGATTTATTTCTGGTTCTCTTTGACTATGTTGTGCATCAGATAAATGAAGCTTGTTTGGCTGGTGGAAATTCTGCCTATGCCTATGATGAGATTCAACCTGTTGCTTCCATGCTTACGCTTGCAGATGCACCTGAAGCCTTTTATATTGCTGTTAAGCATGGCGTGGAAGGCATTGGAGAGATTTTGAAAAGATCTATCTCTGCAGCCTTATCAAACTCACCGAACTATGAACGCCAAAATTTGGTAATTTTCTCCCAGTGAATATTATTATATCTTATTATTCAAAGCAAAGAATGCATTTGGAAATATATGAACAAACAATCCAAAATAACATGTTTGGATGAACAAAATAAAATTCTATTTGAGTTTGCTTGTCCATAGGCTGTTGAGGCTACAAGCACAAAAATCGGGAGTTAGAGTTGGTTCTAGTGTTTATTTTAGCAGGTTACTCAATTTTTAAAAGCGATGTACAGCCCTTGTATTTCTGTACTTCTCATATGCTAGATAGCAATCCTTGATCTTCCATAATCCTCTAGTCTGAACAAAGATGCTGACAAGCTTACTCAAAGCCACCCATGCAATGAGAGAATCACTTGGTCAATATTCAGGAGTCAGCCTGAGAGCTATTGCAATTTGATTTTCACTCTGTTTACCTGTAAAACTGTCTATCAAATACTCTCTAGGTGTCCACTTTTGATTCATGTTTTATTCCAGTGTTACCATGGCATCACCAATCACTGCTATCACTGTTATCTGAATATTAGGAATTTTGAGTTTGAGTTCTTGTCCTACAAAAGTCTGTAGTAATCCAAAAAGGTGCAAGCATTACATTACACAGTTGAAAATGATAATGGATGAGACCCTTCTGTTACACTTGGTCTTTAAGCAATATTCTTGTAACTGATGACATGTGATTCCTTTTCATAAATATAAATGCTGTGTTCTGTGTTCACTTGTGCAACCAGATGTTATGCAGCACTTACAGTCTATTTTGAGCATGTGAATCAGGTTAAAGATATGATGGCGCAAAAAACTAATTTCTGCACTTTATTACTGCTTCCCATGTCATTGATATAATCTATTGGATCCTTTTCTTATGTGTAGCTCTTGGACAAGATCACAAAGAAACTTGATGCAACTATAGGCACATTCACCAGATTGGATAATGAATTTTTGTATATGATTCGAATAACAAAATCTTACAAGTCCATTAAGAGTATTGAGAATGGACTTGGAGAAGCTGATATTGGTACAAAAGCTAGACTTTCTTGGGCTACTTTACACTCACTTCTTCACTCAGATAGATATGCTTACCGCCATCATGGGTATATATGTCTAGTCGAATTGCTTCTTTCAGAAATCAGTGAGGATAATGATAGGAGTATATGGTCAAACATTAGAAAATTGCAGCAGCAAATTGGTGTCACTGGCAATCAAGATTCAACTTGTCCAGAAGTTCCACTGCCTATCTCTATAACGTGTGGGCTTTTGAAGTCAAAACACAACTTTATCAGATGGGGCTTTCTTTATGTTTTGGAGAAACTTCTCATGCGATGCAAATTATTGCTTGATGAAAGTGAGATGCAGCATGTAAACCATGAAGGTGTTGATTGTAGTGAAAACCGTTTGGACAAAGCAAATGCAGTTATAGACATAATGACCACTGCTTTATCACTGGTGGTTCAAATTAATGAGACTGACTATATCAACATCTTGAAGGTAATTTGTGATGTTTTACTTCTATACCTTAATGACATTTGCTGTCAGATTTTTTAATGTAGACCTGTCTTGCTCATTTTAAAGATTTCTTGCCACAATCTCTTCTTAGAATTTATTTTAGAAGTATTGAGTTATTTTAATTTATTGCTTTTTATGCTTTAGCAATGCCTTCACCAAAACCAGTGATTAAAATCTTGGCATAACAAGGATATGCTGATGATGGGTATCGACCTGGTTTTGCAGTCTTTGCTTCCTGATTCTACAATTGTATTTAGAAAACTCATCCTTTTTGTCGAAATGGATATTTACTGCTGATTTGATTTGAACTTGTAATATGCAAGATTTTTTCCTTGTGTACTTCTGTTTGTATTAGTTATTTTTTTTAGTATAATTTGTTTAAAATGACTCATTCTATCTTCAAGCACTAGGTAATTACGCTCTAGATTTTAAACCTCAAAATGTTTTTTGTAGAACAGCATTTCTCTTCAAATTTGTTTGACCAAATGTTTGAGTTTAACGACTTTCTAAGAGGAGGTATACCAAAACATTTCTGTAGCCTTCGTTCTTTCTTCAGTGTTTCTCTTCTCTGATTTAAACTTCCTTGTATGCAGATGTGTGACATGTTATTTTCTCAGTTATGTCTGAGGCTTCAAACTGCAAATGAAATGCCTTCTGGGAATCTTAAAAGCCTCAGCCATCTTTTTGGGTGTACAACTGAAATTTGCAAAGGTGACATGGAAGCTCGTGTGTCACAAGAAACACTTCAGAATAATGATTGCAAAGATGAGCTGCCACAAAATGTTAGCACCAGTCAGGGCACTGGTCAAGACACTCCAATATGTAAGACAGCATCAATGGCAGCATTGCTTTTGCGAGGACAAGCTATAGCTCCTATGCAGCTAGTGGCTCGTGTTCCAACATCATTGTTCTACTGGCCCTTAATACAACTTGCTGGTGCAGTGACTGATGATATTGCACTAGGTGTTGCTGTTGGCAGCAAAGGAAGAGGGAATCTACCTGGCGCTACATCAGATATACGGGCTGCTCTTCTTTTACTTTTAATTGGTAAATGCATTGCTGATCAAGAAGCTTTTCTAGAAGTTGAAGGCAAAGAGTTTTTCAGGTACTTTTGCCCACCCATGCTATGCGTTACACTTTACCAGTCTTTTGGATATGCTTGACATTGATGTGCTTGTTCAATGTTGACAGAGGACTTTTAGATGATACAGACTCAAGGGTAGCATATTACTCTGCTGCTTTTCTGTTGAAAGTATGCCTTCTCCTTCTCTCACAATCATCTCCTCTCCTTACAATTTAACCAATTTTATGTGATCGCCTGTACGATATTTACTGTTTCTGCTTTGGTTCACAGAGAATGATGACAGAGGAGCCCGAGAATTACCAACGCATGCTTCAAAGCCTCATTATTAAAGCACAACAGGTTGTAACTCTTTCACATGTTGCCTAAACTCATTTCTAAAGAGAAATATATTTGTACATATGATCTTGTTTGCATTAATAAACATATTCACTAACATCTTTGTCTTTTTCTCGAAAAAAAAATAGTGCAACAATGAAAAACTCCTGGAGAATCCTTACCTCCAAATGCGTGGAATATTACAGCTGTCAAATGATCTTGGAACTAAATTATAAAGTTAGAAGATTATATCAAATTTGGTTGTGTCAATGGACATCAACCATCGAGGAATGTCTGGTGGGACTTGATGCTCTTTACCCTACTAGTGTTTCTAAAAGATCCAAGTTGACATATCTGGATTGAACTCGCCACCAGTGCTACCATGAGGTAATCTGATTATTAATTTTATTTGAAAATGTTCTTGGAGTTAAATTGAAGGTGATTTTGCATAAGGAAGGCATGTTAATGGTCATCACATGTAATAGACAGCTGTTAGTCTAAGCAACTGCATAGATAAGGTCACTGGACAAAATCAATGTAGACACTTTTCATTTCTTCTTAGATTTCTACAGTAGTTTCTTCTGGGTAGTTACTGATGAATTTTCTGGCAATTTTGTTTGCAGGTGTTTGAACAAAGCTTGTAATTGAGCATTTTACCTGGATAAATATTAACCGCAGAGGCATGCGATGTACAGGGGACCTTTTGAGTGAGTTCCTTCATTTAATTGATTTAAATTATTTTTCTTCTGCCAGTCACCATCAGAAAAGGGGCGTTTTCTTGTTCACCATTCAGGTAAAACTATTCTCCAATGGATCTGTAATCTATCGCTCATGATATAGAGGTAAACCATTCATAGGCAAGCGGCTATTCATTTCTCTGGTTACAGATAATAGCCTCCAGCATTTGAAGATGGGATTCCACCACATGGGAAACAACGTTTTGGCCATTAATTTTTGTAATTGTATCTGTAGTACCGAGGTTCATGCAGTTTTTTTGTGAGGCATCCTTGGGTCGTAAAAATTTTGTGTTTCAGTAGAAGACCAACATCATGAGAGCAAGCTCTGATCCTGTATAATGTTTGATTGTAATTACTATTTGGAGGCAGCTTATCTATTGTTGATCCATTGTTCTAGATCCTAAGTGTAAATGTTTGAGGTGTGTCAAAGAATTTTGGTTAGTTTATGTTACTTCTCTTCATTTTGTTTGTATTGTTTTGTGTCATTGTAGGATTTCCCAGTGTTGTAAAATCGTGTATTGAAAAGTTTTGCTCCATATAAAATAATAAGTTCGTGTGCTTTTATTTACTTTATTGGGCTCTTGTTTGAATAGGAAGGGTTATTTCAA